>NC_090884.1:21434690-21444690 GCF_036669925.1 Montipora capricornis | reverse complement strand
TCGTCGCCGTAACCGAAGAAAGTGGAAGAAAATAGCCTTGAGTTCGCTTGCTTCTATCAACTTTTCGGAACAAGATTTAGATTGATTTCACATCTTTCTCGGAGAAACTTGGTTTATCAAAATAGCATCCTCTCCGTCCTCGGATTGCTCTTACAGGGCCTCCCGAGCTAGTTTTTTTCTTCGCTGGGCATGTTAAACCAACTTCTTTAAAAGTGGAAATGGTTCCCTTAATTCGGCACAATTTTAACAAGAGGCTACGGGTAGCCTTCACTTGTTCAAAGGATTTTTAGCCGATTTCCTTTAACGTTCACAGTATTTCAGTGTTAAGATATATGTATCTTGGTCAATATCCAGTTCCAATTCCGTAGTCCCAAAGTCCACATTCCTTGAACCAATGATAGGGTTTAAAGGGTTATTTTAGGGTGTTTAGGGGAAATCTTAAGTTAATCCCGAGTTTAAAACTCCAAAATGGTAATGTGGAATTCCTTTATTGATGAAGTTATCATTACATCATAAGCAACTCAAGGTGATTCTGCGCGAAAACGACCTTCATCCAGGCGATTTCCCATAAACTTGGAAAACGTCCGGCCGACTTTTTCAAGATTACCCAAATGCAATCCGTTTCAATCTTGTCTATTTGTATCCATCCATTCTTCTCTCAAGTTTCCTTTTGCTGTATTTCGTTTATGTTGTTCAACAGTTTCAAGTGATTATTGCAGTGTTTCATTCTACTTTTGAACTTTTTGGGTGCCATGAAATTGCATCATTTTGCGTGACATAGCCCCTTAAGCGATCGTAGCATAATTATTCACATTTAAAACTGTTGTTAACGGCATTGATTCCAATCAAAACCAGTAAACAGAGGCTTTTTTTCAAGTTCTATTTTAAAATATTCAATGCTTTTTCTTAACAATACCGGGAGAATTATAAAATTGTGTAATTAGCCCAGTCAAGAGAATCTTACGCATGCACAGACAAATCGCGAGGAGTCAGAGCCGAATCCTGTATGTCGTTCGAAGAATTCGAACTAGGTCATTGTTGCATTTTACTATGCTTGATTGTGAAGGAAATTGGGATTAGACTGGTAGAAATGGGACGGTAATGGGTGATTCCTTGTAGCAGGACGTGGCAGTATGCGTCTTCTAACACGAGTTCAATTTCAAGTTTATTGGTTAAAACATTAAAGAAGTTAATGGCGAGGAAGCCCAAAGGAAACCTCTGAGCTTGTAAGCTCCGTCAATTAATTAATATACAAAATATTAACAGAAGTACTATTCATGTCAGATCACAGGCAGAGCTACTAAACAGTGAAACATATATACTACATAATTGTATTAACCATAGACTAGGCTAAAAAAAAAACATAGAACCTATCAATAATCACGTAGGATTGCAATCTCCGTTTAACGATTCTCCGCCATTAAGCCAGAGGCTTCCACGAGTCTTGGAAAGTTATTGGTGAAGCTCAGTGGTAGAGTAGGCAAACTTAGCAGCACTTGGTTTATTTCTGATTTTTCCCATCTCATAATACATTATTTTTTCTTATTTTTAGATTATTCCGATCGAATCATTCGAGACACAAAGTGCGGATGGTAGCTTTGTACCAATATTTCCCAGCGGTCATAATATTCAACTCACCTTTGGTAACCGTAATGAGTATGTAGAGAGAGCACTTAACTATCGCTTACATGAGATGGATCGTCAAATTGCTGCCGTTCGTGAGGGTATGGGCTGGCTTATCCCAGTCCCTCTTCTTTCGCTTTTGACTGCTGAGAAACTGGAGCAAATGGTTTGTGGCTCTGAGAAAGTTAGTATTGACATGCTGAAGAAAGTTGCAAGGTAAGTGTTGGTTCGAAGGCTCGCGGTAGGACTGGAACAAGTATGGAATATAGACTGATGTGATGTTTTTTGCTCCGAGGTCCGTTCGATAATCAGATGGATTTAAGAGAAGTGCACTAGTGGGCAAATAATCTTTCTTTTTTAAGACCCCACCAACAGTCAAGCTCAGTTTTTGCGCCTCCCCTCTCCCACCCTCTTTTTCACGTCCCTGTATCCTTGTCCCACATTTTCCTGGGAAGAAACCCAAGTAACAAACTACCCATCGCGGATGTTATGGTTTTTAAATAATATAATGGGCAGTTCACTTTTCCTAAAATTATGAATCATCTTAACTTGTGTAGTTAGACAAAAAAGTCAACTAGAATAGACCGTATTTATAAGTGGTGGTCAAGAAATTATTCCTTTGTCTTTGTGCTAATCATCCTCACTAGCCTCACTTTGGAATTAAAATTCTCTTAATTTTTGCTCGTGTTTACGAGACTAGTTAGGATGATTAGTATGAAGACAAAAGAATAATTACTTAGCCTCCATTTATGAATACGGTCTATAGTCATACTGTTTAAATACTCAACCTATCTCCCACTCCTTTTTCAAGACTCATTGGTTGACCCAAGGGTATGTTTTTTGGTCTAAAGCAAGGTATCGGATACCTTCCCTCCCCGGTTCGGATACCTAAATAGTTTTGTTTTTGGCTTTCCTTACTCATATTCGGTGTATTAATTTTAGCACATAGTTCATAAAATCTGATTTTAATAACTGAATAATTGAATCTATTGTTGAAAAAATTGTCAAAATCCTTGTATAATTTTGTGTGGTCGCACCTTTTCCCTGTAGTTAATTACTGGTCCCTGAGCCCATGTTGCAATTTCTTTACTAGTGCACTATGCGCCTGTTAATGAAAGTCCTTCTGCGGATACTTGAAAGGTGCAATCGAAACTGGTAGTGTCTTCATCTTGCTGCCTTCTGGATCCTCGCATCATATCATACCTTTATGTACCCTCTGATTTTAGAGTAGCTTGGTGTAGCTAATATCTCCAAGCATTTGCCCTGCCCACCATGATACACCACAGAGGACAGAGTACAACACTGGGAACTCCATGCCCTACTCTGCAAATAGTGTGTGGGTTCTTTTAAGACCCACAGGGTTATAAACATTGAAGGATTGTGAAACTGGGCCCACGGTTTATCGTCCTTATGCTAGAAGACTATTTGCAGATGTCATTACAGAGGCAGCACTTTCTCTTCAGTTATTTAAAGACCCTGGGTGTTAGTCCGGCCGGAGTCGAATTCAAGGCCTCCCGCGTGGCAGCCCAGTGCTCAACCAACTGAGCCACCGGTCCTCGACCTCTGGGCTGCGCGTCAAGCGTTCTTATGTGAACGAAAAGCGTCCAGAAGTGGTAGCAAAGTAGCAATGAGATGCACGCTCTATTAAGATAAACGTCCCCAAGTGTCCACCTTAAGTGTAAACACTAACCACATCTCCACAATAAGGCGTAGGGGTTGTAGTTCGCTTATCTTGATTATTTAGGATTGTTTTTAGGTTACCCGTATCTTCACTAAGTTTGTTGACTCAAGAAAAGTAAGGGGAAGGCCGTGATGATGTTCATCGCTAACTTCTCTGGATTTAATCGATGAGGGTGCTTTGTGCTTTATCATAGGAACGTTGTCTTACCTTTCAGAACATTCTGTGAGATAGGCGAGGCTGCGACCGTGTGAGCATTTGTGAACGGGGCGTTATTTCAATATCTTTCTGGATGCATTTTGCAGTATGGAACAGCGTCACTAACAATTTTTTACGAAATTTTGAAGACAATGGCAAGCATACGTGCGCTGTCATGATTGTGACATAACTGGAGACACCTTTTCAAAAGCAAATTGGTGGTTTTTGTTTTTTGTAGGTATCGTGAGGTGGAGCCAACTGATCCGTTGGTCGCATGGTTGTGGTCTACCTTAGAGTCATTCACCAATGAGGAACGACTGTTGTTCATGAGATTCGTGTCAGGTCGCTCAAGACTGCCAACGACTGCCTCAGATATATCTCAACGCTTTCAGATAGTCAAAGTTGACAGGGTAAGGAAGGAAACGGATTTCTCAAATCTTCGTATCATTTGTTGGTATTCTTCAGAAATCGGCATGATAGCAAACCGTATCACCAACTGAGTCTGACCCCCTCGAATGCTTGAACTTAGCTGGAACCAGTTTCACTACTTTTAAGGACCTTTTTATTAAAAGGGTTGTCACTACGACACTGAATCACGTAACAGCAATGTTATGGTACTATGTAAAACACCAATTATTGCTTACCAAAATGCGCCCACTTTTGTGACGTAATAGGTTACCATGGCAACATGAAAGCTCTCCAAAAACACCCTATATTTTGTCTTTACTTGTTTATATCTCAAAAATGAACTCGGTGACCCCTATTTGTTATTGTAGAATTGTAATTAGCAATCTGAGATAGAACTATCGACAAAGGTTTAAAAAATTCTTGGAAGCCAATTCCGGGCTACCTTAAATTTTTCGAAAAATTAAGGTAGCTCTGAATTGGTTCCCAATAAGCTAATAGTTCTATCTTAAACTGCATATTACTATTCTACAATAAAAAATGGGAGTCACCGAGTTCATTTTTGTTCATTTTTGAGACATTGTGGCCCAGTGGTTAGGGCGCTTGCCTTGAAATCCGGGGATCCCGGGTTCAAGACACGTTCTGACCACTGGTTGAATTTTTTCCCGGTAGTCCGTGGTTTAACTTCTCAGCTGCACTTGTAAATAGCCAACTAGCTTGCCTCCGGCCAGTTGGGATCCCTAACAGTTGTTGCTGAATGTTCTGTTCTGTCTTGATTGTGTTCATTGGCCCTAAAAACCCCTTTATGGGGAGTTGTCAATTAAGTATTTATGTCTTTAAAGAGCTCTCATGTTGCCATGGTAACCTATTATGTCACAATAGTAGGCGCATTTTGTTAAGCAATAATTGGTGTTTCATATGGTACCATAACATGTCATAAGAAGATATCTAAAAGTGGTGAAACTGGTTCCAGCCACCTGAAGTATAGTCTCTCAAGCGCTTTGAGCACAAAATGGTTTATAACTCAGACACGGACAGAAATGATTAAAAGATATATTTAGATTTACGAGCAGTCCTACTTTGGCCGTCGAGTGCGATGCGTAAATGAAAACAAAATGGCCGCGCGAATACTTTACACAAGTGGGGCCGCGCTTGTTGCTTAAGTTCTTTAAAACTTTTCTTTTACTTTACTTTTAGGAGCCCAACAGCCTGCCTACGGCACAAACATGCTTTTTCCAACTTCGTTTGCCATGCTATTCTAGCCCTGAGAAGCTTGCGGAGCGACTGCGATATGCAATCAATAACTGCCGTTCTATTGACCTTGATAATTACATGCTCATCAGAAATGCTGTAGAGGATGACGTGGATGACGGTGAAGAGTTTTAAGGGTTTTTTTAACCAACATCGTTCACTTCTCGTCTTTCAACTGGGTTAGCGAAGGAAGGTCTTTTAATTCTCACATCTTTTACTCCGTGTTTTTTACTGAATTGATTACTCGGCGTAAGCATGCCATTTGCGATACAACATTTGAAGTGGCTCTTGAAAAGATACATGAATTTCACTACTAGATGTTGCTTTTTCAATGTCAGGGATATCCTCTTGCTATTTTTAATCACTGGTTTTGCACTACAAAGTGGAATAGTTTCATGAAATATTTTTCATCGAATGACAAAATGTAATTTTTTTGAAGATACAAGATCTTTGAAGTTTTTGAAGGCTGTTCAATAAATCGTAAAGACAAAATTGTCATTTTTGTTTTCGGTACCTTAATTTAGAAAAAGCCGTATTAGCACTGTTACCAGTTCTCTATTGAAGCTTTTTGATCAGAGGTGGATTCTCATCACTGCGAATCATGGGCCTCCTGGTTTTCCGAGCCATCTCAAATTGCAGTTGAACGGCCAAAAACTTGGCAGTTCCTCCAAGGCTGTGCGAAATTTGGAACCGGCAACATTCATAAAGATGACGACTTCTGGCGAGGTTCACGAATCATGGACTTCGGCTCTGCTTCGTAGAAACGAAAGCAGTTTCCAACTAGGGGACCCTTTCTGCGACTGCGCGTATTGTGGAATCGGCCAAAGATGTCGGTAATAATATAACAGCAATCCAAGGGCCTGGAAGAAGTCAGAGGTGGTGCCGCACGCTCCATCTTTGATATATATGTTTATTAAATTTAAACTTTGAATGAACTAAGTGTACATTTATATTTCAATATAATGTTTTAAGGTGGCTCAAACCAGTTTCAACACCTTTAAGAGACGTTGTTATTAGAAGGATTGACATTACAACACTTTATCACGTAACAGCAATGTTATGGTACCATGTGAAACATCAATTATTGCTGAACAAGAGGCAGTCATGCAGTTATGTTTGTGATGTAACGAGTTACCATGGTAACAGGAAAGCCTTCTTGCCGTTGAAAAGGAGGGCCCTCCATTTGCTTCTGTCCTCCTTTATACAATCTTTCCACCTTTTGTGTGACCTGCCTCTTTTTTTGAGCTCACCGAACAGCACTTGATTAGGGAGCCTATCCTCTGACATTCTGCAAACATGGCCAGGCCAGCGCAACCTGTTGCCCCGTACCAGCAGCTGACGTAGCAGGGCTGGTTGAAGTTTTCAATCTTCGGGATGTGTCTAACGTGTGTGGTCCACGTTTCACTGCCATAGAGTAGAGTTGGAAGGATTAGAGCTTTGTACACAAGGAGTTTTGCCTGGATGGAGATTCCTCTACGGTCCCAGTTGTTGAGTTTGAGGGAGTAGAAAGTCCTTGTCTAGCTGACAGTCTTTGGTTACAGTGCCTCCGAGATAACAAAACTTGAAAGTGAAAGTGATGGTGATGCCCTCAAGCAGGTTAGATAGATAGTTTATTATAAAAATATATTGCAGCTTACAAGCTGAATTGCATATTTTCAAAATCTTTAAATACGTTAAAATATAATAATAAATAATTCTAATAAAATAGTAATAATATAAAGCATTATAAATATCTAATAGATGATCTAATGATAAAACTGTTCATGCATCTTTCCGTCTTGCATTTCGGAACCGAAAAATGCCAGGCGCGCCTAAGGGCGTATTGTGAGGGTCCACGTTGTTGGACTAGACTGTATAATCAATGAATGACCAGAATCGTTAATTATCCTATCAAAAGTTTTCCTTACAAATCTCTAAGATATAATCACTAATTGGAACAATGTTCGCAAGTTCCATTGCGTCATTATAACAATGTCCAGGGCAAATAATTCTAAGAGCCCTTTTCTGAATACGTTCTAGTTCATTCTTGAGGTACTCTTGAAGAGCATAGAAAAATACTGGGGATGCGTAGGTCAGAATGGAACGGATGCAAGAGGTATAGAAAAGAACTAAATCTTGCTTAGCAACTCTTGCTCTTTTCAGCTGACTTAAAAAATATAAGCGTTTGGACGCTTTCTTAATGATCTCATTAATGTACTCGTTCCACGTGAGGTTATTCGATATGGTAACACCCAACAATTTGGCGCTATTCACCAAACCTAACTCCTCGTTGTTTATAACAATAGGTGCAAAATGTGATTCCTCCTTTGCGAACGAAATCCTAAGTTCTTTACACTTATCACTGTTCAATTTGACTCTATTATCTGCAATTTTTTGGGCGTTGCTTGCTCTGCCCTTGATTACTACTTCAGATGCTGTCGTATCATCAACATATTTCCATATATGGGCTATACCATTGTCAATTGCTAGATCATTGATGAGAACAAGAAACAACCACGGTCCTAATTTCGTCCCCTGAGGGACACCGGATGGAACTGAGCCCCACTCAGAGTAACAACCCTCAGAGAGTTTGATTCTCTGGAAACGATCAGAGAGAAAGTCGATTATCCAATTAATTATTCTAGTTGGTATACTAAGCTTACATAACTTATTTACAAGGATCTTATGGTCAATGAGATCAAAAGCTTTTTGGTAATCAAAGAGAGTCACTCTTACGGTTGCGCCATTTCCATCTGTTTCCTTGGACCAATGATGAACCATGTGAATAAGTGCTTGGGTGGTAGATGATTTAGGGTAGGGGGTGGATCTCCTGTTTGATAATGCAGCACTTCGGTTTTCTCCTTGTTGATGGTCAAGCCCCACTGTCTGCAAGCGCTGTTCAGACGGTTAATGAGGAGTACCTCCTAAAGTGGCCAATATTATACAGAGCCTACACGAAGGCATGAAGGCCATGGTGTCAGTTGGCAGAGAATTAACTGACAAGTTTCACGTCACAGCTGGCCTACGCCAAGGTTTCATCCTAGCACCATCCTTGTTCATCCTGTTCTTTGCTTTCGTCGTTCAACACGCTACCATGACCCTGCCACCCTAAGACGGAGTTAGCATCAGGCACCGTATTAATGGAGATGTTAAACTTAAGACGCCTTCGCACCAAGCTGGCAAAAACAACTACAGTCAGCGAACGTCTATACGCAAACGATGCAGGTTTCGACAGACACGAGCATGAAGTACTCCAGTAGTATTCCGATCTTTACGAGGAGTCCCCACATGAGAGGTCTGCTGACAAAGTCAAAGGCTTTGACAAGGTCTATGAACACAAGGTGCAGTTCTTGTTGTTGCTCTCTGCATTTCTCCAGTAATTGTTTGAGTACAAACATCTGTCAACTTTTGATCTGCCTCCACGGAAACTACATTGAGCTTCAGGAAGATAAGCTTTGATAGAAGGCCAGATGCGATTGAGGACTACCTTGGCAAATAACTTGCCCACGATTGAGATCAGGGTGATGCCACGATAGTTTCCACAGTCGAACTTGTTCTTCTCCTTATACAGCTTCAACAAGATACCGTCCTTAAATCCTTGAGGACCAGTCTCGGATTCCCAGATTGTCAGGAAGAGTTTGTGAAGATTTGACAGGAGAGCAGGACCACCAAACTTCACAACTTCTGCTGGAATGGTGTCAGGCCCGGGTGCTTTACCAGAGGATAGTTGTTTCAGGGCCTTGGAGATTTCTTCGAGAGTTGCTGCTTCGAGATCTTCTACTATCTCAGCAGGTAGAATGCTGTCGAGCACGCTGAGGTCGGCAGAACCGGGCTGGTTGAGGAGGGTGCAGGAGTGTTTCTTCCACCTGTTTAGGATATCCACCTTTTTGCGTTAGTCGAACGCCCGTAGCAGAATCGATGGGGTCTAGGCCAGATGTCCTACGACCAGAGAGCGGTTTGATGCCTTCGAAAACCTTCCTAGCATTGTGCTTATTGGACAGGGCTCTATCAGTCCACCAGACGGTTTTCAGATGCCGGATGGCACGCTGGCATTTGTTCTGTGCCTCTCTGTAGCGTGTTCTGTTGGCTGGAGTCTCGCCTTGCATGAAGGCTTTGGAAGCGGTGTGCTTTTCATTGAGAAGGGTCTGGATCTCAGCATCATTTTCATCAAACCAGTCTCTGTGTCTCTACTTTTTTCCTGGTGCCAAGTACAGATTTGGCAGTGTCGTATAGACTGTTGACTTGATAGAGGACCACATCTGCTCAACGTTACCTACAGGTGGAGTGAGGCTATCAGACAGGGCTTGTGCTAGTTGTAGAAGTTGTAGTATTTACATATAAATGCCGTGAAACTGCATTTGGAGCCAAACACTAAGTGTGAGGTTGATGATGAAGCGGTCCAATTTGCTTGCATTGCTTTCCAAGATTGAGCAATTTGAAATCACTTTACTGAAAGATTTTAGCCCGAACAAACAAGTAGCATTAGTTATATAACAACAATTTCCCCGACGCTTCTTGCGTAATAGCGCTTTGCACTAATGACGTCATGAAGTGAGTCACAAGGGAAATGAGGCATAATATTCGCTTCATTCTCTTCGGTTTTAAGCGACGTCGACCGTGTTCTTGGCTCTATTCTCGAGAAAGAACAAGAACAATAGACGATTGAGCAGCTAGAACGGTGTTTAAAGTGTAGTGGGTTGAAAGTGACGGGCAAACGTGACGACCTTTTTAAACGAGTGAGGGGCTGTATAAAGTCGTGTAAACAGTGGAAGTGACCACCCGCCTTATCCGAGCACACGTATTCGGATATTCAGTTTGATTCCGCAACTTTTTCTTTCCGGATTCAAAAATATTGCCATCCACACG
>NC_090884.1:21424690-21429690 GCF_036669925.1 Montipora capricornis | reverse complement strand
AGCTCAAGACAAAGCTCAAGATTTTGCCAGTGTGGTGTTAAGCAAACACACATTCAAAATCTGAAGGGAAAAAAAGTGATATTTTTTTTATCATGGTAGCACTTTCAGAGAGAAATTTTATGATCAGATGACAAAAGGACTCCTCAAATGAGAACTTTTATTTTTAGGATTTGACGCTTCGGAACTGTTGAGTGCACTCTATAATTTTTGGTTTTAAAAGTGCCATAAATGTTAAAGAAAATCCTAACTACATCTTTAATATCACATTAAAAGGATAACTGCTCTTGTTCAAGGGTGAACGATACGTTACCTACAATATACACGAATTCTATAAGCACGCACACTGCTGACGCAAAATATAGATACTGGCTCATTCCTAGTTTTTGTTTCTATTTTTCTTTTCAACAAATTTGGGGGTATTTCTATCAACAAAAACGCTGCCTTTCTGTTCAGATTGGAGATTTCTTATAAAACACGTAAATAGAGAGATCTAGGGGTGCCAAACAATTTTCACACCGAGCTGAGTATCCCTCTATCCTCCAAATGAAGATGAAAGGAAACTCTGCTCGCAGGATATTAATAACTCAGATATGAAAAATTCTCGTAAAAAAACTGAAACCGCCAAGTTACTTTGGGGTTCACGGTGATTGTCAAAAGCTCGATGCATTTCTCGCCTTCTGTCTGAGATTACACATACAGTATTAGACTCATTTAGACTGATACAGTTCATGAAGTTTCTTCTCCACAGCCTCAAAGTATTCTTCAGTTGAACAATACTGGTCTCGTGTTACACTGAAAAGAGAAAAGTCAAGTTATTTTTCGCATTTAATACCTTGAGACTCTGACAAGAGGACCTCCCAAAGAGAAAAGCAACGGCGTTAATCTGCGACAACTCACTTGCTGAGTCCGTAGATGCAAGCTGCTAGATCTTTTGTCATGTAACCCGAATCGACCGTAGCCACACACGCCTTCTCCACAGCCCTGCAGAATCTAAAACCAAAAGGATAATGAAAAGATCAACTTGAAGAACAGAAACAGAAGTACACCCTCATAAAATCACATCACGATGAATTGACAGTGATTAAACCACAGGTTCCCCAAACTGACACAATCAGTGAAAAATACTGGAGAAAAGAACTGTACATGTACTTGAAACTAAAAAAATTGAGCCACTTCAGTTTGAATAAAAACTTCTTACCTTCTTTTCTTTGTGAGGCTTCTTGTCTTCTATGTGGTTTTTGAAGCGATTTTCTGGGGATGTTTGGTCGTTTTCAAGGTCGGTGTTTTCCCTCTGTATACATGTATACAGAGGGAGACGCTAAAAATGATAAAAAACTCCCTGAAAATCGCTTAAAACGTTACAAAAACCACACAGAAGACAAGAAGCCTAAAAATAAAACAAGCTAAGAAAATTTTATTCAAAAATTCACTCATATTTTTTTACTTTCAAGTACAGTTGTTTTCTCCAATACTTTTTCACTGATTAATTGCGTCAGTTTGGGGAAACTGTGATTAAACCTACGTCTTCAGTTCAGGGTTCTTATCAAGTCTTGACCGGTGACGCAGTCCTTGAGTCCAGGCAAAAATACTGGCAATGGGGTTTGTACTTGTTTCGTTACCCTGAAGATTAAGAAAAACCTCTTATAATCACCAACAACACAACAAAGGCATACTGTAGATAGCTGAAAGCTCATTTATACATTAGTAGTAGAGTAGATTGTTCACAGCGAATCTAAAGATCCTTTTAAGGTATCAAGCTGTGCTATAACTACTTTTCTTAACTGACTTATTTCTTATCTGGAATGGTGTCAGTTATCAATTTCAGTGTCAAGATGCAAAAGCTTGAATTCACTGGTTTTCCATTCAAAGACACATGAATTGTAAAAAGAAGAACGCGTTGTCCCCTACATTAAGAAGCTACTATTTGGGTGTCACATGCGCACCATGCTCCAGATCGTTACGTGATGTTCTAAATAACAGTCGAGTAGGAAACTACTAACTGTGTGACCCTTTATTGCTAGGGAATGATTTTTTTTTCATTTTTTGACGAATGTGGTAAGCACACTGCAATATCCAAATACTTTCTTGGCCTCCCAGTTTCGATGTTCAGCATTTTGCTTCTGGACTAAAGAAACCTTTTAAGAAAAGCGGCATTCAAAACACCATTAAGTTTTCCTTTGAAAAGGTCAACAACAAGAGGCTAGTTGTTGCAGTTGGATACTTAAGCTATGCCTAATGAAACCAAGTTTTAGACTTTAGAATATTATATATTATTATATTATTATTATTATTATTATTATTATTATTATTAAGAAAACATGAATCTCCTCTGAAAATGTGGTGGAATTTGAAGCAGCTGTTTTAACCTTCTGATATTGTCTGTAGTGTCTTGTCACAGTGCCATGTGCAGCCTCAGCCTCAACAGTTTTCCCATCTCCACAAACAAGTACACTCATCATTAAACCAAGGGAACCAAATCCTGAAAAAAGGTGATAAATTCTTAGCTTTATTACTTCACCCTATAGTGGTTCAGTGATCTAACAAGTGAGCTTAATGATTGGCAGTCAAAACTATGGCTTAAACTCCCTCTCTCCCCCTCCAACTCCCACCCTATTAACAACAAACACACACAGGTGCACACACAACATCAAAGGAACACATCAAAGACTTTTTAAGTATCATGAGGAATTGAAGAATAGACATGGAGGTTTCGCCTGTCTATTGACCATTGATAAGGTGGTAATTAAAACACCCATGTTCCTTGCTGGCTTTTTGTTTGTTAATTACCTTGGGCAAGGGTATCTGATTGCACATCTCCATCATAATTCTTTGCAGCCCAAACAAATCCACCAGGTGACTTCAGGACATAAGCAACCTAAAAAAGAATCACAAATGAAAGAACTGAAGTGTAATCTCCATAACACAAATCCAGTTAATTAGTATTAACTTACCATATCATCAATAAGTCTGTGTTCATACCAAATCCAAGGTCTTTGAATTGTTTTTCATAATTCCTTAAATGCAAATAAACAAAATAGATAAGAAAAAAGAGGTAAATAAAATGCAAAAGTGAGATTTTAGCATAAAATTCAAGTTGCATAGTGTTAGCAAGCAATAATCTCTGCGCCCACTCTTCCGGCAAAATGCTCCCTCAGGCAATTTAATAAAACAACAACAACATTTATTTAAACATGATAAAAATTACAGCAGAGCTGATGTGGTTGCGTATTTAAGAAGTTAAAAAGTACTATTTACAAATAAAGAAATAAATCTATTTACATGAAATTATATGTTTAAGCGTGTCTTTAAACAAGCTTCTGCTTGCGATAGAACATGTATGATTTTCAAGAGAATTCCATAGAGATATGGCTTTTTAGCAAGTGAAGTTCTGATTTCAGCTTCAGTAAAAAAAATGTCAATTTTCTTCGCAGGTTATAGTTAAAATCACATTTCATAAATAGCTGCTTAATACATGTAGGAGTAGGTGAAAAATCATAAAAACAGTTGTGTGCTAATGAAAGCAATCTATATTCGTACAAACAATTAATAGTAAATGATGATGTCCTTATTTGCATAAATATGTACTGTCTTTATGTCCTTATTTGACAGTACACAGATTATGCAATTCCCTATTCCCAATACACAGCTAGCATCTTGCCATTCACCACTTTCTGTAAAACTTCACCTAATGCCCTCTCAAAAAAATATATATATGAATAATTGCATGCTTTCCTCAAATTTGTTATGGCTATCAAGATTTTCCCTTGTGGAGTATAAGTAAATTGATGTGGGAATTGCTGCCTGCAGCACCCCTTCAGTCCTATGATGAAACATGTCGTTCTACTGCTCCATTGGGGTACTTGCCTTAAGGACACAATACCAGGCACCATGCTTGCCTCTCGTCATAGGCATGAGGCACCCCCCTTGGTACAGCAGTACTAGCTGAGACCCCTCCTCCGATCTTCATCCTGGTTGGTGAGTTCAAACTGAGCACCAGTATAATAATATTCCCTGCCCAACTTGCCCACCAATATTTGCGTAAACTTTCTTTCTTGCTCTGCTCTGTACATCGTTGCATTTACAATACATTTATTTAATAAACTCTAAAAGCTTATAACAGGACATTACTTCCAGACCTACATTGTACAAATTTGTACCTTGATAGATGTCTTCAAAGATGTCCTTGAATCTGCCATCATACTTTTTTAAGATGGTGTTTTTGGTGCTCATATAAAGAGGCCATTCCTTATTCAAGGCATACTGGAAGCAGCTATGAGCAAACTCCCTGATGGACTAAAGCACAACAAACATGAAAATGGCATCACTCAAAAACTATACAACAACAAAAGATTATAATTTCTAGGTAACTCAACTAGGCAACTTTTTTAGTACATGGTTGAAATGTAGTTTCCAATTAAATTTGCTCTGCACACTTATTTGGAGCAATTAGCTACACTCAGGTTCTTCAGTAACCTCCCTCCCAGAAATCACATGCAATAAATAACAGATCAGCAGCACAATAGACATGTACGATTGTGTAATTTCTATAAATTTCTATAAAGTCATGATAACACTTTAATTTGCACAGTAAAACACACTTTAAGGGCCTAAATAATTATGCTTTGCTTGCTTTTAGCTTTGTAGTCAGCATTTTTAGTTATAACCATGATACTTTGCAGCCTCTTAATTTTGTAAATATCTAATCCGTCCAAATTCATGTTTAACACTTCATAATTATCACAGCAAATCGTCATTTATAGCAAACAATCATATACAGTCAAACCTGTATATAACAGCCTTGTATTAAGCGGCCACCCTCTATTAAGCGGCCAGTTTTCAAAGTCCCGATTTTTTGCTCATATAAAACGCTGTATTTTGTCACCTCTATTAGGTGGCCACCTCTATTAAGCAGCCTTGGCCACCCTGTGGCAGTCCCATGTTTGTCTTTTTGTTGTTATTTTACCTGTATTAAGCGGCCACCCTGAACGGAAACTAAGCCG
>NC_090884.1:21416440-21420190 GCF_036669925.1 Montipora capricornis | reverse complement strand
TTCCATTGACGTCATTATAACAATGTCCAGGGCAAATAATTCTAAGAGCCCTTTTCTGAATACGTTCTAGTTCATTCTTGAGGTACTCTTGAAGAGCATAGAAAAATACTGGGGATGCGTAGGTCAGAATGGAACGGATGCAAGAGGTATAGAAAAGAACTAAATCTTGCTTAGCAACTCTTGCTCTTTTCAGCTGACTTAAAAAATATAAGCGTTTGGACGCTTTCTTAATGATCTCATTAATGTACTCGTTCCACGTGAGGTTATTCGATATGGTAACACCCAACAATTTGGCGCTATTCACCAAACCTAACTCCTCGTTTTTATAACAATAGGTGCAAAATGTTGATTCCTCCTTTGCGACACGAAATCCTAAGTCTTTACACTTATCACTGTTTCAATTTGACTCTATTTATCTGCAATTTTTTGGGCGTTGCCTTGCTCTGCCCTTGATTACTACTTTCAGATGCTGTCGTATCATCAACATATTTCCATATATGGGCTATACCATTGTCAATTGCTAGATCATTGATGAGAACAAGGAAACAACCACGGTCCTAATTTCGTCCCCTGAGGGCACCGGATGGAAACTGAGCCCCACTCAGGAGTAACAACCCTCAGAGAGTTTGATTCTCTGGAAACGCTTCATAGAGAAAGTCGATTATCCAATTAATTATTCTAGTTGGTATACTAAGCTTACATAAACTTTTACAAGGATCTTATGGTCAATGAGATCAAAAGCTTTTTGGTAATCAAAGAGAGTCACTTACGGTTGCGCCATTTCCATCTGTTTCCTTGGACCAATGATGAACCATGTGAATAAGTGCTTGGGTGGTAGATGATTTAGGGTAGGGGGTGGATCTCCTGTTTGATTAATGCAGCACTTCGGTTTCCTCCGTGTTGATGGTCAAGCCCCACTGTCTGCAAGCGCTGTTCAGACGGTTAATGAGGAGTTAACCTCCTAAAGTGGCCAATATTATACAGAGCCTACATGAAGGCCATGGTGTTCAGTTGGCAGAGAATTAACTGACAAGTTTCACCTCACAGCTGGCCTACGCCAAGGTTTCATCCTAGCACCATTCCTTGTTCATCCTGTTCTGTGCTTTTCGTCGTTCAACACGCTACATGACCCTGCCACCCTAAGACGGAGTTAGGCATCAGGCACCGTATTAATGGAGATGTTACACTTAAGCCGCCTTCGCACCAAGCTGGCAAAAACAACTACAGTCAGCGAACGTCCCTACGCCAACGCTGCAGGTTTCGACAGACACGAGCATGAAGTACTCCAGTAGTATTCCGATCTTTACGAGGAGTCCCCACATGAGAGGTCTGCTGACAAAGTCAAAGGCTTTGACAAGGTCTATGAACACAAGTGCAGTTCCTGTTGTTGCTCTCTGCATTTCTCCAGTAATTGTTTGAGTACAAACATCTGTCAACTTTTGATCTGCCTCCACGGAAACTACATTGAGCTTCAGGAAGATAGCTTTGATAGAAGGCCAGATGCGATTGAGGACTACCTTGGCAAATAGCTTGCCCACGATTGAGAGCAGGGTGATGCCACGAAAGTTTCCACAGTCGAACTTGTTTTCTTCTTCTTAGACAGCTTCAACAAGATACCGTCCTTAAATCCTTGAGGACCAGTCTCGGATTCCCAGATTGTCAGGAAGAGTTTGTGAAGATTTGACAGGAGAGCAGGACCACCAAACTTCACAACTTCTGCTGGAATGGTGTCAGGCCCGGGTGCTTTACCAGAGGATAGTTGTTTCAGGGCCTTGGAGATTTCTTCGAGAGTTGCTGCTTCGAGATCTTCTACTATCTCAGCAGGTAGAATGCTGTCGAGCACGCTGAGGTCGGCAGAACCGGGCTGGTTGAGGAGGGTGCAGGAGTGTTTCTTCCACCTGTTTAGGATATCCACCTTTTTGCGTTAGTCGAACGCCCGTAGCAGAATCGATGGGGTCTAGGCCAGATGTCCTACGACCAGAGAGCGGTTTGATGCCTTCGAAAACCTTCCTAGCATTGTGCTTATTGGACAGGGCTCTATCAGTCCACCAGACGGTTTTCAGATGCCGGATGGCACGCTGGCATTTGTTCTGTGCCTCTCTGTAGCGTGTTCTGTTGGCTGGAGTCTCGCCTTGCATGAAGGCTTTGGAAGCGGTGTGCTTTTCATTGAGAAGGGTCTGGATCTCAGCATCATTTTCATCAAACCAGTCTCTGTGTCTCTACTTTTTTCCTGGTGCCAAGTACAGATTTGGCAGTGTCGTATAGACTGTTGACTTGATAGAGGACCACATCTGCTCAACGTTACCTACAGGTGGAGTGAGGCTATCAGACAGGGCTTGTGCTAGTTGTAGAAGTTGTAGTATTTACATATAAATGCCGTGAAACTGCATTTGGAGCCAAACACTAAGTGTGAGGTTGATGATGAAGCGGTCCAATTTGCTTGCATTGCTTTCCAAGATTGAGCAATTTGAAATCACTTTACTGAAAGATTTTAGCCCGAACAAACAAGTAGCATTAGTTATATAACAACAATTTCCCCGACGCTTCTTGCGTAATAGCGCTTTGCGCTAATGACGTCATGAAGTGACGGGAGGAAATGAGGCATAATATTCGCTTCATTCTCTTCGGTTTTAAGCGACGTCGACCGTGTTCTTGGCTCTATTCTCGAGAAAGAACAAGAACAATAGACGATTGAGCAGCTAGAACGGTGTTTAAAGTGTAGTGGGTTGAAAGTGACGGGCAAACGTGACGACCTTTTTAAACGAGTGAGGGGCTGTATAAAGTCGTGTAAACAGTGGAAGTGACCACCCGCCTTATCCGAGCACACGTATTCGGATATTCAGTTTGATTCCGCAACTTTTTCTTTCCGGATTCAAAAATATTGCCATCCACACGTAGCGTATTCAAATCGAATTTGCCCGTCCACACGCATCCAAAACGTACCCGGATTCTCTCTAGTGCTCAGGGCTCCTCAATGAAACAAAGGTAACAGAGCATAAGCCATAAGCCCTCGGCAACCATCTTGAGAATTTATTTCACGATAAGAACTGGGTTCGATCTTGTTACGTCATCCGAATAAAATTATCCGGATTTGGCGTCCACACGGTTCCGGATTCAAGCAAAACAAAGCGCGGTGACCCCATCTTTTAATTGCATTTTTTGAATGTCCTGTGCATGAATATCAATTGTGCCAAGTTTGATAAAACTCTGGATGGTAAGTCATTTTAAAGGGAATTAGCGTTTTTGAGACGCGAACGGCAACCGGAAAAGAACATTTTGCGTGCCAGGGCAGTGATGTCTCCCAGATTTTTATACTCATCTGTCATGGAGACAAGATACTTAGCAATGTAAATGTGGTTGTGCAAAGACAAGTTAAAAGGGAAAACAGCTCATTTCAGGTTGCCGTCCGCGTCTCAAAAACGCGCATGCTTACAGGGAAAGTACGGCTAAGAAAAAGTTCCTCTGAATCGAAAGTTCTTTACCTGCATTGTCATACTCGACCATTGGGCTTAATGTGTTTGAATAGCCAACAATGTTCCAACAATGGGCAATTTTATCTTTGTTTTTGTGTATGCAAACGAGGCTATGACGTAACAATAGTCAAGGATTTCTCTGGCCCGTGTACAGCCGCCCAGGCTAGGACTTCTTCGGATGACCAGATGTACTTGACTAAAACAAGGAAAATACAGGCGAGGGTAGCCATACTTCGCAGACTTGAATCTTAATCCAGAGGGTAAATTGTATTAATAT
>NC_090884.1:21393940-21411440 GCF_036669925.1 Montipora capricornis | reverse complement strand
GACCTCCCAAAGAGAAAAGCAACGGCGTTAATCTGCGACAACTCACTTGCTGAGTCCGTAGATGCAAGCTGCTAGATCTTTTGTCATGTAACCCGAATCGACCGTAGCCACACACGCCTTCTCCACAGCCCTGCAGAATCTAAAACCAAAAGGATAATGAAAAGATCAACTTGAAGAACAGAAACAGAAGTACACCCTCATAAAATCACATCACGATGAATTGACAGTGATTAAACCACAGGTTCCCCAAACTGACACAATCAGTGAAAAATACTGGAGAAAAGAACTGTACATGTACTTGAAACTAAAAAAATTGAGCCACTTCAGTTTGAATAAAAACTTCTTACCTTCTTTTCTTTGTGAGGCTTCTTGTCTTCTATGTGGTTTTTGAAGCAATTTTCTGGGGATGTTTGGTCGTTTTCAAGGTCGGTGTTTTCCCTCTGTATACATGTATACAGAGGGAGACGCTAAAAATGATAAGAAACTCCCTGAAAATCGCTTAAAACGTTACAAAAACCACACAGAAGACAAGAAGCCTAAAAATAAAACAAGCTAAGAAAATTTTATTCAAAAATTCACTCATATTTTTTTAGTTTCAAGTACAGTTGTTTTCTCCAATACTTTTTCACTGATTAATTGCGTCAGTTTGGGGAAACTGTGATTAAACCTACGTCTTCAGTTCAGGGTTGTTATCAAGTCTTGACCGGTGACGCAGTCCTTGAGTCCAGGCAAAAATACTGGCAATGGGGTTTGTACTTGTTTCGTTACCCTGAAGATTAAGAAAAACCTCTTATAATCACCAACAACACAACAAAGGCATACTGTAGATAGCTGAAAGCTCATTTATACATTAGTAGTAGGGTAGATTGTTCACAGCGAATCTAAAGATCCTTTTAAGGTATCAAGCTGTGCTATAACTACTTTTCTTAACTGACTTATTTCTTATCTGGAATGGTGTCAGTTATCAATTTCAGTGTCAAGATGCAAAAGCTTGAATTCACTGGTTTTCCATTCAAAGACACATGAATTGTAAAAAGAAGAACGCGTTGTCCCCTACATTAAGAAGCTACTATTTGGGTGTCACATGCGCACCATGCTCCAGATCGTTACGTGATGTTCTAAATAACAGTCGAGTAGGAAACTACTAACTGTGTGACCCTTTATTGCTAGGGAATGATTTTTTTTTCATTTTTTGACGAATGTGGTAAGCACACTGCAATATCCAAATACTTTCTTGGCCTCCCAGTTTCGATGTTCAGCATTTTGCTTCTGG
The DNA here is from genome assembly GCF_036669925.1 of Montipora capricornis. Taxonomy (NCBI): domain Eukaryota; kingdom Metazoa; phylum Cnidaria; class Anthozoa; order Scleractinia; family Acroporidae; genus Montipora; species Montipora capricornis. The sequence continues at coordinate 21,410,167 of NC_090884.1, read as the reverse complement.
ACTAAAGAAACCTTTTAAGAAAAGCGGCATTCAAAACACCATTAAGTTTTCCTTTGAAAAGGTCAACAACAAGAGGCTAGTTGTTGCAGTTGGATACTTAAGCTATGCCTAATGAAACCAAGTTTTAGACTTTAGAATATTATTATTATTATTATTATTATTATTATTATTATTATTATTATTATTATTAAGAAAACATGAATCTCCTCTGAAAATGTGGTGGAATTTGAAGCAGCTGTTTTAACCTTCTGATATTGTCTGTAGTGTCTTGTCACAGTGCCATGTGCAGCCTCAGCCTCAACAGTTTTCCCATCTCCACAAACAAGTACACTCATCATTAAACCAAGGGAACCAAATCCTGAAAAAAGGTGATAAATTCTTAGCTTTATTACTTCACCCTATAGTGGTTCAGTGATCTAACAAGTGAGCTTAATGATTGGCAGTCAAAACTATGGCTTAAACTCCCTCTCTTCCCCTCCAACTCCCACCCTATTAACAACAAACACACACAGGTGCACACACAACATCAAAGGAACACATCAAAGACTTTTTAAGTATCATGAGGAATTGAAGAATAGACATGGAGGTTTTGCCTGTCTATTGACCATTGATAAGGTGGTAATTAAAACACCCATGTTCCTTGCTGGCTTTTTTGTTTGTTAATTACCTTGGGCAAGGGTATCTGATTGCACATCTCCATCATAATTCTTTGCAGCCCAAACAAATCCACCAGGTGACTTCAGGACATAAGCAACCTAAAAAAGAATCACAAATGAAAGAACTGAAGTGTAATCTCCATAACACAAATCCAGTTAATTAGTATTAACTTACCATATCATCAATAAGTCTGTGTTCATACCAAATTCCAAGGTCTTTGAATTGTTTTTCATAATTCCTTAAATGCAAATAAACAAAATAGATAAGAAAAAAGAGGTAAATAAAATGCAAAAGTGAGATTTTAGCATAAAATTCAAGTTGCATAGTGTTAGCAAGCAATAATCTCTGCGCCCACTCTTCCGGCAAAATGCTCCCTCAGGCAATTTACAAAAACAACAACAACAACAACAACATTTATTTAAACATGATAAAAATTACAGCAGAGCTGATGTGGTTGCGTATTTAAGAAGTTAAAAAGTACTATTTACAAATAAAGAAATAAATCTATTTACATGAAATTATATGTTTAAGCGTGTCTTTAAACAAGCTTCTGCTTGCGATAGAACATGTATGATTTTCAAGAGAATTCCATAGAGATATGGCTTTGTAGCAAGTGAAGTTCTGATTTCGGCTTCAGTAAAAAAAATGTCAATTTTCTTCGCAGGTTATAGTTACAATCATATTTCATAAATAGCTGCTTAATACATGTAGGAGTAGGTGAAAAATCATAAAAACAGTTGTGTGCTAATGAAAGCAATCTATATTCGTACAAACAATTAATAGTAAATGATGATGTCCTTATTTGCATAAATATGTACTGTCTTTATGTCCTTATTTGACAGTACACAGATTATGCAATTCCCTATTAATTTTGGCAGCACGCCTGCCAATACACAGCTAGCATCTTGCCATTCACCACTTTCTGTAAAACTTCACCTAATGTCCTCTCAAAATATATATATATGAATAATTGCATGCTTTCCTCAAATTTGTTATGGCTATCAAGATTTTCCCTTGTGGAGTATAAGTAAATTGATGTGGGAATTGCTGCCTGCAGCACCCCTTCAGTCCTATGATGAAACATGTCGTTCTACTGCTCCATTGGGGTACTTGCCTCAAGGACACAATACCAGGCACCATGCTTGCCTCTCGTCATAGGCATGAGGCACCCCCCTTGGTACAGCAGTACTAGCTGAGACCCCTCCTCTGATCTTCATCCTGGTTGGTGAGTTCAAACTGAGCACCAGTATAATAATATTCCCTGCCCAACTTGCCCACCAATATTTGCGTAAACTTTCTTTCTCGCTCTGCTCTGTACATCATTGCATTTACAATACATTTATTTAATAAACTCTAAAAGCTTATAACAGGACATTACTTCCAGACCTACATTGTACAAATTTGTACCTTTGATAGATGTCTTCAAAGATGTCCTTGAATCTGCCATCATACTTTTTTAAGATGGTGTTTTTGGTGCTCATATAAAGAGGCCATTCCTTATTCAAGGCATACTGGAAGCAGCTATGAGCAAACTCCCTGATGGACTAAAGCACAACAAACATGAAAATGGCATCACTCAAAAACTATACAACAACAAAAGATTATAATTTACTAGGTAACTCAACTAGGCAACTTTTTTAGTACATGGTTGAAATGTAGTTTCCAATTAAATTTGCTCTGCACACTTATTTGGAGCAATTAGCTACACTCAGGTTCTTCAGTAACCTCCCTCCCAGAAATCACATGCAATAAATAACAGATCAGCAGCACAATAGACATGTACGATTGTGTAATTTCTATAAATTTCTATAAAGTCATGATAACACTTTAATTTGCACAGTAAAACACACTTTAAGGGCCTAAATAATTATGCTTTGCTTGCTTTTAGCTTTGTAGTCAGCATTTTTAGTTATAACCATGATACTTTGCAGCCTCTTAATTTTGTAAAATATCTAATCCGTCCAAATTCATGTTTAACACTTCATAATTATCACAGCAAATCGTCATTTATAGCAAACAATCATATACAGTCAAACCTGTATATAACAGCCTTGTATTAAGCGGCCACCCTCTATTAAGCGGCCAGTTTTCAAAGTCCCGATTTTTTGCTCATGTATAAACGCTGTATTTGTCACCTCTATTAGGTGGCCACCTCTATTAAGCGGCCTCGGCCACCCTGTGGCAGTCCCATGTTTGTCTTTTTTTTGTTATTTTTACCTGTATTAAGCGGCCACCCCTGAACGGAAACTATTAAAGCCATACATACGTCATTTTGTGGTGTTTTGCTGTGTTTAAAATGCAATCCATCATCAGTTTAACAAATAGATTCCATGTTGCCGTGCGTCTGTTCAGTAATAGATCACAGATGACATCAAAATGTGGTAAGAACAAAAAAGTGGCACACGAGGCGATAGCCGAGTGTGTCACTGATGTTCTTACCACATTTTGACGTCTTCTGTGATCTATTACTGAACAGACCCACGGCTACATGGAATCTATTTGTTTTATATAATAAAGAATTAAACTTTATTCGCATACATGTAAAAGCTGATGGTGACGTCAATCGTGCGTCTGTCCTCTAATAGATCACAGGCAAAAACCAATCAAAATCCGTGAATAATGTTTGTTTACTGTAAACTGACAATCGGCTCTTTAGTGTCGTTAACGCTTTGCAGATGTCTGCAATGTGCTTAAGTACAGTACAAAATCACAAACACAAAAAAAATTATCGTTTTGAAGATCAACAGTCAACAGTGGGTTGTTTTACAAAACGTCCGCCGATAATTTGGCTGTCAAAAAGACAAGGAATGTGTAAAGCCGCTCCAATAGCTATCAATGCCCGCAAAGTCGACTTGCTCTGCAAACAAAAGTTTCAAGTGCTGAAGCGCCAGACGTACATGTCCGACTTTTTTAAGACTTCGTTTCCTATCCTATTACTACAGTTACTTTAACTTGAACAGTTTTGTTGTCTATAGTGCTACTTTTAATAAGAAACATTTCCGTTATTTATACACATCGAACAAATATGAAATGACGGAATCAGACATTTTGTTGTGAACTGTTGGTCAGAGAAATATAGTAGTCAGTAACTGTACAATGTATACTGTACATAGAAGATTAGACAATGTTACGTTTATTATATCGTTAAGTTATAAGTTGGCACTGAACTTTGTTTAAAGCCAGTATATCACTTGAAAGAGTGTTGATTGTTCTACTGTTTCCTTGCATAAAGTGTATTTGTATGATACGCCATTAAAATTGACATTAGACCACGCCCAGTGAGTATTTTTAGTGATCCTGTATTAAGTGGCCACCTCCATTAAGCGGCCAGTTTCTCAAATCCCGAGGGTGGCCGTTATATACAGGTTCGACTGTAATCAAAAGTTTTTACCCAGTCAGCAATCTTAAGTTTTACCCATAATGCATTGTGCATCCTATGACTAGTACCTTTTACACACTTTTGGGTAACAAATTGTGCATTTTGAAATATCCTTATCAAAACAAAACTAATTATTAGTTTTTGCCCATCAAACAGCTGTTAATGGGCCTTATGCGTGATGACATCTGACTAACTAATTTCACCACCAAGCCTCGTTTGCACTAAAGTACTCACATCATTTGAACATGCAATACTGCTCGCCCGTGGGTTTCCTTTTCAAGTTTGCCCCTTTGGGATTTAGCTCATGCTAAAATTAAAAAAGTTTGAATTTTCGAATTTGAGACTTGGTGGTGAAATTAGCTAGTCAAACGTCATCACGCATAAGGGCTATTAATGTTACAATGAAACAACAATGTCTTCATGGACATCCCAGGCAACTTGATAAACTTTTGTTTCGACCTCTGCCCCTCTCTATCAGCTCTGAAACACATGTTTTTCTGCTCGTTTTCACGGCTATTTTCGGAGTTGTTATGTAACAAAAAGCTTCTGGAACATACTTGGGAGGTTAACAAGGCCACATGTTGTTTCACAAAGGAATTGTTCGAAATCATGGCGAAATCGTTATGTTGTTACGCTGTCTTTTGCCCTAGAAAATCCTACATGTAGTAGGAAACTAATGAAGAAGCGTTTCACAAGGCTTGGGATTTAGAAAAACTCCTCTTGCGAGCTACTTACTTTATATTTTAACGTGGAAATGCTCATGAACATTCGTTTTGAGATGAGATTCATATGTGTCGGCAATCTGAAGGTTTTGGATCCATTGCGGGCATTTGGGAAGACTTTCTTTGATGCTTTTAATGGCGCATCAAACCATGGGGTGCGTTTCACAAGGCTTGGGATTCAGACTTTTTTTTATTGTGTTGGAGCGAATAAGCCCTAGATTGTTCATATTTTCAGGAAAGAGTCCCTAGTAAAGTGAGAATGCCATCTGCCTGATCACCTCATTTTTGTAACTTGTCTGGGAACCTTAATTTAACTGCAGAAGCTGAGAGCAGTATCATGACGACCTAACTATGAGGTACTTTTTTGGAATTTTAACCATACAGATTCTAGTTTTAGAAAGTCGAGTTATTAGGTTGAAAGTATGTTTGGTCTTTGTAATTTCTAGATTTTTCCAAACAATAACGCACATTTTGGTCTAGGTACAGCTGTATATTTTTTATCAAACAGCATTTCATCTGTGTAAATGTTACACGAGACGACCATATTTTTAATCACTTTTGTCTTGAAAACAAAAATAAGAGTGCAGTAAATATTCACTAATGTTTGCATATTTATTGACAAACATGTTACCCTTATTTGTGTGAAATCTTACAAATGTATGGCTTATAATAGAGAAGATATTTGGGAAGGCGTTTGTGTCACTCTGATTGTACACATGTATTGTGCTACTGATCAACAGCAGTTTATTGAAGTCTATTTTTTATGGGCCTTTTGGTCAAAATCAGCAATAATTTATTGCAAGTGGTAACAACAGATTAAAAAACAATCACTCCAATACAGGTCCTCCCAATACACTGGTCTACATGTAGTTATTACCTCATCAGTGTTATACATGCCCATAGTCACACCTCCAGTACCAGTAAACTCAAATACTTCAGTACTGAGCTTGCCACTGCCATCAGCTGGGGAAAAGGAGATTTCAAACACTCCAGGCCCATTCACAACAAAATCTCTGGCACGATACTATGACAGCATAAAAAAAGACAGATTGAAAGATAAATTTGAGGCCCTTAAAGTCAAAAGACAGAAAGATGATCAAGCAATAAATACATCAAAATTAGCCTTTTTGTCGATATGGAAAAGCCCAAATTTTTTTGTATTTGTACTTCAATCTATAGTCCAAGTACACTTGGGCCATTATCATTGAATCTTAAATAACAAAGAAAACAAGAAGCAGTGACTTATATGGTATGTTTAATGTGTGGTTCCAGAAAATATCCATATCCCACCACGGAAGGAATTTTACTTAGGCCCCCCCACCTCCCTGGATTTTCCAATTTGTAAGGAACTGATGAGCCCCCACCCCTCCGGAATTTCCGCAAAGTAAGACAAAGACCCCCCAACCCCTCTGGAAAAGTTTATTTTCATGAAAAAGGATTATCAAAGTAAAGAACGGCGCCGACTGCAGGTATGCAATAGACTGTATTCAGAAATGGCGGCTAAGTAATTATTCTTTTGTCTTTATGCTAATCACCCTAAGTAGCCTCATAAACATGAGCAAATTTCAAAAGAATTTTTGCTCCAAAGTGAGGCTAGTTAGGATGATTAGCACGAAGACAAAAGAATAATTTCTTGACCGCCATTTATGAATACGGTCTATGGTCTTCATTTAATTTTATTGAGCGGTCTGGAATTAGAACAGTTGACTACCTACAAAGCAATCTCAACTACACAATATTGCTTATCCCTTAAAATGAAATAGATGATTTGCAAGCTGACAATTTCTTTCCAAACAGCGGATAGCCATCTCCATGGCCGTAATGTTGATGGAATTAACGCCACTTTGCAAGAACGTCAAACTTTCAACCACAAAATAAAGTGGAAACGAGAAGGAGAATAAAAACTCTAGATTCTGAAATTGTTACATGATCGTATACCTTCTGCTTTTTGAAGCTAAACTTTCAACCTTGTACTGTTTTTCAATTGACTGACATGATGCAGAGATCAAAGACTGGGCATTACAGTAAACACCCGCATGTACATGTACAATGTAAGAACAAGTGCATTAAGAACATCAGGCTGAAATTTGGCCAATAAAGCACCATATAAATAAGAACAAATTCAGCGTGATAAATAAAACATGTTCTTAATACAAAGGGAAAGGGTATTAGGATAAGGAAATAACACAGTAAAGTAATTTATATCAAAGTGCTAAGGTGTTCAGGAACAATACAAATTATAAAATCTATTACAAAACAGCATTGTATGTTAATTAAACCTCTTGTAATATGTAATTTGAAGCATTTCTGAAAACAATTTTAAGAACATTTTAAGAACACTTTCAGGCTGATTTCTCACTAAGCACCCCTCCAATAAGAACACGATCAGCCTTAAACCTGAAAAAAGTGTTCTTACAACGTATATGTGGGTGTTTACTGTACTAAACCACGAAAAAGCGAAACGAAACACTAAAGCACCATGTATGCATGACCCCACAATACATTGAATACTAACCGACAAAGGTTGGATTTGAGATTAAATATCGTTGTAGGCCTAATTAAGCCTAAAACGTTATTGCTCCTAATTCATTGAGATTAAGATTAGGACTCAGATTAAGACTGAGGTTAGGAGCAATAACTTTTTAGACCTAATTAGGCCTAAAACGATGTTTAATCTCAAATCCAATCTTTGTCGGTTAGTATTCAATGGTTTTAGGGTTAGGGTTAGGGTCCTTGAAGACCACACCTGTTACACAGTCATGTCTCTATGGAGACTGGTAACAAGTATCGGTGGTCAATATTACACAAGCGACAAAGTTTTTGTTGGCCTAACAGGGGCCTAATTCCTTTGGATTCACATACATAATGCTTTTGAAAGAAAGAAAACCTGATTTATAATTAGATGAAAAAAACAATTAATCATAAATGATGTAGTTAAACTTATTTATTTCTTTAAAAATGATCTACCAGATCGGCAAGTAGCAATCTTTGTACTGAGTTCGAAATTAACCCCTTGGAAAGTGATTTTTATCTTCCCACCCCCTTCCCCTCTGAAGTTGCCTGGGCTTCTCACCCCCCAACATACCCGAATTTTCAATTCCGTCCATGGTGGGGTATCATGGATATTAATTTTTCTGGAACCACACAATACTAATGTACATGTATGATTGGTATGTGTGTCTATCAAGATATAGATGGTGCATAGGATGTTTGTTGAAGAGCACAAGACAAGTAGAAGAGTTGCTTTCAGAGCAGCAGCAGCATCAATTACACGAAACTGTACAGATGGAAGTGGTGAAACCAACCTGATCACCATGAGCGTGTCTTCCAATGACAATAGGCTCCACCCAGCCTGGCACAAGTCTTGGAACCTTCTGGCAGATGATCGGCTCACGAAAAACTGTGCCTCCCAAGATGTTACGAATTGTACCATTGGGACTACGCCACATCTTTTTCAAATTGTATTCTAAAACAACAAAAGACTGTTGCAATTTTCTGGTTCTGGATGCCATTTTATGATCAATTACATTATTATTGTAGAATTGAAGATTCATGAGACATGACAAACATTAATGACCTTGTCTGGATATAGACTGTATTTGCACACACCAATAAACATGGTAAAGTTACCGTATTTACCCGTGTATAAGTCGATCCCATGTATAAGTCGACCCCCAATTTTTGATGACAGAAAAAGCAATTTCTTAATTTCTTTGCTAAATGTTCATGGGATTACTAATCTTGCATTCTTCGATTTCTGGAACTGTGGATTCACAAAAAATTAAGGGCCTCAAGCGGTTAATAGTTTTGTGCTTCAGCGGTTGTTGTATGTGTGGCATTTTGTCCTTGAATTTCGAAAAAGTCCTCAGAAAATCGAACATGTAAACCTCAAACTAACCTGTTTCGTTGTTCAAAGATAAGGGGCTTTAGAGGATAAGCACAACATCACAGAAGCAGGAGTCAATCTTTGAAAATAACTTCAAAAACGATGCGAAACGTGCAAGGTTTAATTGGTGCTTGACTTATAATTTCTTACATGGCAAACGAAACAAAACTCATAAACCACACAATACAAAGTTTGCAAAAGCATTTAAATCCTCCAGGTTTGTATAAAGAATAAAAAACAATCATTACCAACCACCATTTTCAGGCAACACGAGTCACGATCATGCTTGCACGCAACACGAGGTATTGCGCCAGGTTACTAAGCCATTGAAGGATCGCGTTTTATTTGAAGAAACGAGAATGTTTTTAGAGCTTTCCACCTTTGGAAAACGAAAATTTCCAGTGTCTATCTCATATTTGTGCTTGTGAGTATCTTCAACATGTAAAGTAAAACAAATCCTTTTTCATTTCAACTGGAATTGCTTAAGTACATTCATTTTGAAGTCTTTCGTCCACTGCGTTCGTTATGCCCAAAGACCACATTATGATGTTAATTTTGAATAAATTACTTAGCTGAAACTTGGCTCGAAATCTTTGACCCATGTATAAGTCGAGGGCGATTTTTGGAGCTTCTTTTGAGGCCATAAAAGGTCGACTTATAGACGGGTAAAGTTAGTTAATTGCAATAATTCCCATACATTATCAGGGACGTACACATGTAGCTAAGAATAAATTCATCTGCTTGAAGATTCTATTGAGGCAGTAAATTCATGCTCTGAGCATCACAGAGACCTGCTAACAAGATTGTTCCCAGTGTCTTGCAACACCCGGCTTTCTTCAAGATGGTGAACACATGAAAAGAGAAGACACGCACAACAGTACTTAAAACAACACTTTCATTTCCCGTATCCATAAATTCTAGTGATATTTCTGTATACCAACAGATATTCAATTTCGAATGACTTTTAAACTTTGTGGAGAATATTTTGCGATCTTCTCAGTTGCTTCGATTGATGGCCAAAATCCAGCTGTCGATCACCCCTTTCTCAAGCGGCAATTTTCACCGGCAGCCCGCGCTTAGCGACATCTCTGCATTATTCACACAATAATAACAACAACTATTACAATTAACTCCAGCACCTTTAACTCTTTCTTCGTCAGGAGTGATTGTTGCACATTTAATTCCAACATTGTATTGTTTTATGGCTTCTGCAGCCTCAATGGTCACCTTGTCATCTGTAGCATCACGATGTGGCAGCCCAAGATCAAAGTACTTGATGTCCAGATCAAGGAACGGCAAGATCAACTAACAAATACGTGAATGGTGCATCATGAAACAATTTGTTGTATACCATGCTTCAAACATTGACCCCATTAAATGCTTACATTGTCATTCATTTTTTACTCATTTTTTGCAATAGCAGCTGAATACAGTTGACTTGTGATCACACCAACCATTGTCAAGTACAGTGATGCCACATGAACTTGATTTTGTCAAGTTTATAGAGGTATATTGTCGTATCTGTTTTTTCCATAGTACAGGCTTTTTTGGGAGTACTATTTGACCTTTGAGCAACAGTGCTACTTATCATATTCATGACTAACTAGATGATCTTAGAATGAAAGTTACTGACAACACAGAGACTTGAGAAATTTCTGGTTGAACATGTTCTGCATACAAATACGCCCTAATTCCCTTCAAAACTCAAAAAGTGTTGGAATCTCTGCAGGTCAGACCTGCAATTTAGATGACCACTCGATCGAAGAGCCAAACTCAGAGGATAAACACCTTATAGACCTTGTTCCAAAATTGCCGCTATTTTAGTATTCTTTTGTTTCATTGCAAATTGGCCCATTTGGACTCGCTTTCAAACGTAAAATTCAAAAGAATATTTAACCGTGAAGTAGGTCAAAAAAGCCAATTTGCAATTACACAAAAAAATATTAAAATTTGTTGTGGACTCACTCGGCGCACAACATTTTGACCACTGTGATGACGAATATTGTTGTCGATAAGAGTTCAGACAACGCTGAACCACTTTTGATTTGTTAAATTTCGTGAATTTCATTTATATTTTTATGTGAAACGTGATCGTCTCGCATTTCGCGTGAACGTGAAAGAATTTTGGATATTATTCGTGACGTGTGAAAAGGTGAAATATTTTTGCGTGACTGAGTTTTACAAAGTGGTATAGGGGACCCTCAGAAATCCTACAACATAATCTTGAATGCAACAAATGGTCAATCCAAGTTATATTGAAACAAGTATTTATATTTTTGTGGCAATATCCTAAAATGAGCATTTTTCTCTTCAAGAAAATTATTTAAAACTTCAAGCAGGGTACAATGAATGCATTAATAGCTTTCCTGAATGAAAAATAATTTCATGGCATGTACATTGGCTGGCCAAGGAGGAGTGAAGCATGAAATTTAAAAATACATTAAGAAAAATTGATAATTACTGCAAAAAGATGATTGAAATAAACAAAGAAATGTTAAGTTTCAATTATTTCACAATTTCGTCACAACATGAAAACGCAACATGATAGCTAGCTTGCGTGTCGCGGAGCAATACCTCACAATATTCCCAAATAGGTCGAGACTATTAAAAATATAGTCATCTCTACCTGACATGGAGCTTTCGCAAATTTAAGCTTAAATTATGAAAAGCTTTCAATTCCATACGCTCGTAATACGGGTCATGAATCTAGTAGTTTCACAACTGATAGCCTCAACAATTATTAAAACTTTGAACACCTCCCAGCTGGACGATGTTTTGTGACTCCAAATCTTACCCGGTCCTTGATCATTTTCCAAATCACACGGGTCATTTCATCTCCATCCAATTCTACAACAGGGCCATCAACTTTGAGTTTCTTTCCATTTCCATGGTGGCAAACTAAAAATAGAAGAGCGAGTTACTCAATGTTACAGCAAGCGAGCCGATTGAATAACTTAGCACGTGCTTGGAAACGTTCGTGTCAAGTTTCCTGCAGATCTAGGCTTATAAATTAACACTTACAGTTCTTCTGCTGCCTTTGAAGTTCAATCGATGGGCAAGAAACAAGACGATATAAAGCATTTCGGCTTCCTAAAAAACAGACACGGGAACAACCTACAATTGCCGCCATTTTCTGTCTCTGGCTGGGAGATGTGTTAATGTGCAACCTGAGCCACAACCAAGTCTGAGTTAATAGTCTGAGTAGATACACACATTGTTTCTTATCTGTTCTCTGATTGGACAACGTGTCTATTAAAAAATTAACTCACAAAGCAAATTTTCTTCTTTCTATTGTTATTCAATGTTGTTTTCACTTTCTGATACCTGAACGGTAAATGTGGAAGGATAAGAGGAAAGTGAAAGAACATCATATTAGTCCAGAGTTAGTAACTGAAAACCTGAGATTTAGGCAGCGTTTACACGAATGCGGTTTCATTTGTAACCGCATCGATTTCGATGCGGTTACACCTTCTGTTTACACGACAACGATCGAGACTGTTATCGAAACCGTGTCGATTTGACACCGGTGCCAAAATTGGAGCGTTTTCAACACGATGCGGTTTCAACTGTCGTGGAAACAGCGAAAACCACATCGATTTGAATACGGTTACTATTTTGGCGCAAAATTAGAAGCGCAATGGACTTACACTGGGTTGCCTGTGGTACGTGAACTGCAGCGTTCCAGGCAATTTTTTACTGGGTTGCCAGTATAGCAAACCCAGTCGGGGTCTGCGTTTAGTTTGCTTGTTTATTTGTTTTCTTTTTTTTCCGTGTCGGTAAAAGTCTTGCCTGTCACTCCCCTGCTAAGTGGTGTCTTTGTGCATAGCGCCTTCTACGCGTATTTTCTTAGGATCGAGAGGGTAGTGGGAAATGCGTAGATTTCTCTGGTGGACACAGTAGAACGATTAACTTATCCGGCAATAGCGTCGAAAGTCATGTAACGCGAATGGCGTTTTAGTGGATCTTTGAACAAAATGTACCCTTATGAAGCTCAGTAATGGCAAGTCAATTGGATATACAGGCGGTGGAATCTTATAAGCGACGAATAATGGACTTCGACAACAATCTATCGCCCGTCGAGCCGAAATCAAAGTGAGCTGTATTTCAAATATTTTACCAAGTGTGCTGTTATGTAGAACACTGAAACCGAATGGAAAATTCTGTGGTAACTTATGGGTTCAGCAAAGACAGACGGAAATAACTTGATCGTCATACTCGCCTGGTTCGTTTGGCGGAGAAAGTATCAATCACAGCACAAAATGTACAGGAAATCGTTCGGAATATCGGCGGAGAAATACGCTGAACCTTTCCCAAGTATCGTTGCAGTCGCGTATTTCCAGATCCACGTAAGGTGTTCGATTCGTTCTCTGTCTTTGTTGAACCCATAAGTTACCAGAGAATTTTCCATTTGGTTTCAGTGTTCTACATAACAGCACACTTGGTAAAATATTTGAAATACAGCTCACTTTGATTTCGGCTCGACGGGCGATAGATTGTTGTCGAAGTCCAATACTCGTCGCTTTTAAGATTCCACCGCCTGTATATCCAATTGACTTGCCATTATTGAGCTTCATAAGGGTATATTTCGTTCAAAGATCCACTAAAACGCAATTCGCGTTACATGACTTTCGACGCGCTATGCACAAAGACACCACTTAGCAGGGGAGTGACAGGCAAGACTTTTACCGACACGGAAAAAAAAAGAAAACAAATAAAACAAACAAACTATAAACGCAGACCCTGACTGGGTTTGCCATACTGGCAACCCAGTAATAATGAAGCACAAAAAGGGTCAGCAAGCTTTCATTCAAATAATTCTTCACTGTCACATTTCCAATTTGCAGAGTGGAGTACAAAATAAATGTAAATTGCCAGACAACTTAGATGCGAAAATTGATTCTATCAAGCGAGTTGATAAAGGTCGAATAACCACCGTGAAAGATTTAAAAAGCTGACGTTTCGAGCGTTAGCCCTTCGTCGGAGCGAATAGAGGAATTGTGGTTGTTGAAGGTTTATGTGTGTGCGGAGGAGCTTTGCTATTGGTAGAAATAGTATGACGTGAATATGTGAATAGATTAATGGAATGAGAGGCGTTCATTGATTCCGTGTGGATAGAGTGTACCAAGTTGAAAAATAAAATTTTTTGTTCGAGATTTTTACGGCTTTCTGTGTTTCCGTGGTGTTAGGATAGGCCGCAAATAATCATGTTGTGGTGGGAGTGATTAGGAAGATTAAAATGGCGTGCAACCGGTTTTGAGGCATCTGTGTCGTTTTTTCTACATCTCGTAGGTGTTAGCAAAAGCGGTCCGCCAATCTTCTCCCTGTTTCGCCTATGTAGATCTTTTTGCATAGTGTGCAGGTTATGCAGTAGATGACGTTTGCGGAGATGCATGTAAAGTGTGGTCAGTGATTTTAAAAAGCATAAATGCATGACGTTCTAGGAGTGGTGATGATGAGATTTTGGGCAAGAACTGGTAGTTCTTGTTTGGTTATGAGTTCATGAATGGTTTCTTTGACGATTTTTTGATTGGCGGAAGTTAGGTCTTTGTTGACTTTGGTGTAAAAAGTGGTGTCCGAAAGTTGCCGAATTGCTTCTTGTGGGTAAAGGTCGGTGCGCCAAACGACTCTCGCACCGCCTTTGTCGGCTGCTTTGATGACGAGGTCATTCCGGTTTTTGAGATTCATGAGAGCAGTCCATTCTTCTTTGGAAAGATTGGAAAGTTTGGTGTTGCGATTAAAGTTTAGTTTGCGAATTTCATGGCGGCATTTTTTGATAAAAAAGTCTATTGATGCGAATTGACCCTCAGGTGGAGTCCATTTCGATTTACGCGTGGTTAATGTTTCAAAGGCATCTTTTTCTGTAGTGTCGGATTGGTCTTCTTTGTCATGAAAAAATGCTTTTAGTCGAACGTGGCGAAGAAATTTTTTGACATCTTGTTTGGTTGTGAATTCGTCGGTTTTTTTGGCTATAGGAATGAAATTAAGGCCTTTACTAAGGGCGAATTTTTTGGCGTCCGAAAGTGATAGGTTTTCTGGAATTGTGACTAAAGTGTTTTCGTTTTGGTTTTAGTCGAGAGGTGCTGTCCTGTTTTTTATGCGACTTCAGTAAACACTGTGATGCATTCAAGGCGTTCGATTCCTTCAATGTTTGTTAAATCCATAACAATTTGCCATTTGATTTCAGTGTTGTATATAATACCCGGGGGATATAATACCACGTTAGTAAAATATTAGAAACAAAGCTCATTTCATATCCAACGGCGAAAAATGCAATTGTTGTCGAAGACCATTACTCGTCGCTTTAGAGATTCCAGATATTTATTTTTCACCGACTGTCTTGTTTATCCAATTGACGTTCCATTCTTGAGCACCGTGAGGGTATATTTTGCTTAACGATCCACTAAAACGCCATTCGCGTTACACTGACTTTCGACGCCATTGAAGGTTAATTAAATGTTCTCCTGTGTGAACCCGAGAGAAATCTACGCATTACCCCAACCCCTTCAAACCTAAAAATATACGCACAGAAGACTTGCTACGATGGACTTGTTCGTCCATCTTAGCTATGAGGACCAAGACTTCTTCTACGATATTGATTGGTTTCGGTGTGTCCGGAGATGGCTGGTGAGTCCAATCCGGGCACGGAAGTAGCGATCACAATGGTGGCACTTGTAGTCGCCCTCTGTTGTGGTTGAGGTGCTGGCTAACCTGACTTTCTTGTTGGCTCGTTTCCCCTGAGCAACCAGTGTTCTTGCTAATTCTGAGATGTTGGCACCAAGATTGATCATGTAGCGCCAGTTTGGTCGATCGCTGTCGTAGGATTCCCAACTTTCCCAATTGATGTTCATAGCCTTTGGAGAAGATTTGAGGACATCCTTGCATCTCTTTTTCTGACCACCTGCAGTTTTCTTGCCTGTTGAAAGCTCGCCATAGAAGAGCTGTTTCGGAATTCTGTAGTCGGGCAATCTGTGCAAGTGTCCGGACCAGCGAAGTTGGCTCCTGTAGAAGAGTATGGATGGATAGTAAGTTTGCTCTCTTTAGGACCTCTGTGTCGGGAATTTTCTCTTGCCACTTGATTTTGATAATTGGTAATTGGTAATTGACCGGGTGAAATGGTTGTGCGCATGTGTGATGTGTTGGCCACACCGGGTTGTGTTAGCGTGTTTCATCTTGCTTTCATTGTTGTTTCAGTAATAGTAAATTTAGCATGTAGTAGAGCGCTCGCTTATACCATCACGACTAGGATTTTCTGGCGAAAATGGTTCCGTGTAAACACTTTCAAACCGCATCGATTTTGACGCGGTTTTGAAGTCATGAAACTGTGTCGATGTGAAACCGTGTTCGTATAAACGCTGCTTTAGCTTGCATCTCAAAGAGGAAGAGGGAACTGGAATGTGACAAAAGCATAAAAAGGACTACTCTCCTTTGCAGCCGCTCGGGTCGAGGTCACGCAACGCTCCTCGTGCATGACTTCGGCCAGAGTGGCTGCAAAGGAGACTAGGAAAAGGACGAATTTCACACCTATTCATTTGTTCCAGATCATGATGCCTGATGTAAACACTCTGAGCCTGCTAGCGAAAAAA
>NC_090884.1:21358940-21371440 GCF_036669925.1 Montipora capricornis | reverse complement strand
AACCACCGCCACCTCCTCTTTTTGATCTCAACTGTTAGTGGTGCTGTATTAGTTCTGCGGTAAAGGTCTTCATTAGAGATCCTGAGTATTCTTGTTTGGAATACATCTATCTTGTGGCATATGGACTGTGATACCTTCCAAGACTCTGCACCATATACAAGAACTCCAAGAACATTGCTCTTGAAAATCCTTAATTTAGTTTCTGTGCCAATTTTTGAAGACCTCCAGATGTTCTGCAAACGCTTTGCTTTGGCTAGTCTGTGTAGAACATCTATTTCAGAATTTCCATCATTTGTTATCTTGCTGCCCACATAGACAAATTCTTGCACTTCTTCGATGTTATTGTTGTCGATGGTAACCGGCTGATCTGATCTTGCATTGATCCAATCTGTCTACCTATTGTGGCCACGTCATTAGTTTCCTTGGATATCTTGGTGACGATGAGCAAGCAACACAATGTCGTCCGCAAAGTCAAGATCTTCAAGGGTGTCTATGTTATTTCTCTTCTGACATTCATGGTTGCTTCCTTCATGAGCCAGTCTGTACAGAAAGATAAACCGAGGGGGAAGAGCACGCAGCCTTGCCTTACCCCTGTGCGTATGGCAAATTCCTCTGTCAGATTGTTTCCACAGATGACTCTTGCACTGTAGTCACTGTAAAGCATTTTGATGATAGACACAAGCTTATCTGGGATGCCATAATGTCCAAGGATTCTCCAAAGTGTTGGGCAGTGAATGCTATCAAAGGCTTTGGTAAAGTCAATAAAGTTGGCATATACTGTGGCTGACCACTCATTGCTCTGTTCCACAATCTGCGGAAGAGTGAAAATTTGGTTGGCAGAACCTCTGCCTTTCCTGAAACCTGCTTGTTTGTTCCGAAGAAGAGGGGCAACTGTTGCTGGGAGCCTGTTAACCCTTTTGATGTCCAAACTGTCCGAAACCAGCCAGACTTAGTATTTTACTCTGTCTAACGCCAGAGTATTTTACTCTGTCTAACGCCAGACGATTTTACTCGTCAATGGGGAACCCCTGGGAGTCAATTGGTTAAGGACTACTCGGTTAAGGACTTTGTATGTAACCAGTGGCAACATTATCCCCCTCCAGTCATTGCAATTGGTCCGATCTCCCTTCTTGGGGAGCTTGACAATAAGGCCGGTTTTCCATGCTAGAGTCCGACTCCCAGATGTCACGTAGAATGTCGGTGAGCAGTATTGGTATAATTTGCTCATCAGCTTTCAGCATTTCTGCCCATATTTGGTCCATTCCTGGGGCTTTCCCTTTCTTTAATGCTTTATTGCTTTCTTAACTTCATCAACACTAGGTGGATCTGTATCTATCTCAAGTAATTCTGACGATTGTTGGATGATTGTCTCTGTCTCAGGATCATCTCTGTTCAACACTCTTTCTAAGTGTTCCTTCCAGCATCTCAGCTTGTCCTCATCTTTAGATATCATGTTCCCTTGTTGATCTTTCACAGGCATGTCTGTTGATTGAAAGCCTGTCTTTGTTAGTGACTTTGTCAGTTTATACAGAGTTCCAAGGTCTTGTTTTGAAGCCGCTGTTTGTGCTTCTTCTGCAATCTTTTCGATGTACCATATTTACCCGTGTATAAGTCGATCCCATGTATAAGTCGACCCCCCATTTTTGATGGCACAAAACGCAATTTCTTAATTTCTTTGTTAAATGTTCATGGGACACTAATCTTGTATTCTTCGATTTCTGGAAATGTGGATACACAAAAAAATCAGGGCCACAAGCGCTTAATAGTTTTCTTGTTCAGCAGCTGTTGTATATGCGGGAATTTTGTCCTTGAGTTTCGAAAAAGTTCTCAGAAAATCGAACATGTAAACCTCAAACTCACCTGTTTCGTTGTTCAAGGATAAAGGGCTTTAGAGGATAAGCACAATGCAACATCACAGAAGCAGGAGTCAATCTTTGAAAATAACTTGCGAACAATGCGAAAATGTGCAAGGTTTAATTGGTCCTTGACTTATAATTTCTCAAATGACAAACAAAACAAAACTCATAAACCAAACAATATGAAGTTTGCAAAAGCATTTTAATCTGCCAGGTTTGTATAAAGAATAAAAAACATTCATTACCAACCAGCATTTTCACGCAACACGAGTGACGATGCTTGCACGCAAACACGAATCGTGTTTTATTCGAAGAAACAGAAATGCCTTTTAGAGCTTTCCGCCTTTGGAAAACGAAAATTTCCAGTGTCTATTTCATATTTGTGCTTGTGAGTATCTTCAACATTTAGAGTTGGACAAATCCTTTTTCATTTCAACTGGAATTGCTTACATTCGTTTTGAAGTCTTTTGTCATTCATTTTGAAGTCTTTTATGTTGGCTTTTGTCCACTGCGTTCGTTATGCCCAAGACAACATTATTATGTTAATTTTGAATAAATTACTTAGCTGGAACTTGGCTCAAAATCTTTGACCCGTGTATAAGTCGAGGGCGATTTTTGGAGCTTCTTTTGAGGCCATAAAAGGTCGACTTATACACGGGTAAATACGGTATCTCTTTTTATCTGCCCTAGTGCTCCTTTTAACCTCCTCGTCTAGAGTGTGATAGGACTTCCTCAGCGTGAAATTCATGTATCCTTTCACTGATAGGCGGGCACAAGCAGGAACATTGGAATGGAAATATTGCCCTGGGGGGTGGGAACATTAACTCACTTTCTCTTGTCCTTTTGTCCAAGTCCCTGCCTTGTCCTGTGTTTGGGGGATGGGGTGGGGGTGGTGATTTACATTGACTGGTGCATAATAATAAAGGTAACATTGTAAAGTAATATTACATGTAATTAAACTTAATTTAAATATTAATAATTATAAATTATTGATTATAAATACTGGCATGTATTATACTGTCATACAATGGAATTTGTTACACAGTACTACCCTTTGGTAATAGTAAAGACAGTCTTAACATGACTCCAGGTCCATGGACCACCTCTGTGGAAGATCCCTCATTTTCAAATATAAACCAATTTGACAGACTTCTCTTACACCTTGTAACCCTAGCAAAAACATTTTGGCTAGATTTTGGAATTTTACTTGCAGTCATCTGTCAAGGCACTTAATATTTTATTCCGTTTTTTAATCATCCTTTTTGGTTTTAAGTAATGGTCCGGCTAAGAAGCAGGCAGCCCAGCGGCAAAAGTACTTAGAAGCTGCTGCTCCAATCGAGGCATCTGATTGGCTAATATCGGAAAATGTCGAAAAAAGATGAGAAAAAAATGAAAAAAAAGCCTTTTTTGGATTTCTTCTTCCCCATGCCCTTGATCTCTGTCTCTCGGCCAAATTTGGGCATTGTTCTATGCGCCATTCGCCAATCGGCAAATGGCGCATAGAATCTTGACGATATTTACAAACATAGTTTTTGAAGGCATAATGATTTGTTCTACGAAACAGAATCTAATTTTTTAGACGGCAAGTCGATTACATTTTTCATTGAAATTCAAATTTCGCGCTTTTAGCTGCTTACACCAATGGGAACAGCCGAACTTAATTTGATTAAAAATGTTGGCACATTTTAACTAACCGACGCTATTGCCGCGGGCTATTGTTTTTCTGCCTGCTTCTTAGCCGGACCATTACTTAAAGAGATTCATGTTTTTGTATTTTGCAAGTTATGTAATTATGTTGATGCTGGTGGCTTCATTAGAATAATCTATACATGTAGATTTAGCCAAGCCTAAAAGTGGATCTCCGGTTTTTAGCCCCAGAAAGCAATATAGTGTTACTATATGGAAATAATTATGCAACTGCATAAAGTACAAAATTAATCGGCATTAGTGTATTCAGTTTACAGTGATCAAATACCTCTGAACTGATAGCAGTAAGCAAACAAGCCTTGCAAACAATAACCAACAATTTTAATCAACAACTAAAACTGAAATTACATGCAGAGTAATCTCTTTCACAACATTTTCCGTTTGACTGATAATCTTTACACCCTCTCATTTCAGTTTAGAACAACAGCAAAAATTACTAACTAAAAAGTCAAGCTAAAGCGTATTAATTCACTCAGTACATGTACGCGACTGCAATTTCACAGTCAAACAAAGCAGCTCATAACTGGACATCCATTTCACACAAAAAGCAAGGGCACCCAACGAGCAAATTAAGCCAAAAGCCCTTGAGAGACATTTCTTGGCTCCTTGTAACAAAATTTGTAGAACAGCTTGACTCTCCTGAACATGTATTTCACTGAAGATTATTGTTGGCAGGGTGCCCCTGAAAAAGCACTCAAATTGAAAGGTATTAATTTAGTGTGGACAGTTGCTACAGTAATGGTAAATTCAGTTCCAAAATAAGCAACCAGTCACAAAACCGCGTGACGAACAAGACAAAGGATTGTTATCACTCAATGGCTGTTGGAGATTTTGCCACTGAAGCTTATTAAAGTCTTATCAGGCCAAAAAGAATCTAAACTGTCCCAAACATTGCTTAAAAGTGCACTTGTGGCAGACAAAATGTACTGCAATCCAATGTAAATTTATACAGCTTTGAGAGTTATAAGCTTAATATGTCTGACAAAACAGACAATGATGACAACAAAACTCGCCAGTGATGTCTGCTGTAAGCTTGAATGGTGACGTGGTGTGTGATTGTTGAAATACCAGTATGCCAGAATCTCCGTCAACACGGAATTGCAAACGTTGTCAGGCCCTTTTTTTTTTAGCGAGCTTTACAAAATGTGTGAGGCAGTGAGGCATGCATAAAGAAGGAAAACATTATCTGAAAGCTAACCGTTGTAAATAGGTGTTTTGTCTCTCGGTCTATTTATCTCTGCATAACGGTGTTCTTCATTGACATTTTGTTTTCTTCTCCTTCCTCAGCTTCTCTCAAGGCTTTCTTTGCTTTAGTTCCTCAAATTTCGTCACCTCTTCTCTCGTGCTCTTTCCTGCTCCTTATCCTGTTGCTTGTCACAAATAGTAAAAACTCTTTTTCAAAAGTGAAGAAGGTCAATGGGATAAAATTAATGCGAGCTGCACAAAAGTTTCCCACCAAGAAAATTCGCCCATCCGCACCCCAAAGCTGCATTCGCCAGACTTCCCTCGCTTCCATTTCTTAGTCTCCCATTCCCCTCCCCCAGACAGATGGACGGCCGTATGTGAAAACAAAACGAAAAAGGTTGACCATCTTCTCTAAGTATAGGGCTCAACCCCAGGCCTCTTTGCACCCTGGAGCCCTGTTAAAATTCTACATAATTTCTATTTATTTAACCATAGCAACACTGTCAGCTCCAGCCCATTTCTCTTCTGTGCCAAGTGTCTTAAATTTGCTCCTCAGTAAGATGAAACATGGTCTCCTACTCTGGGGTCTCAGTAGATTTCCAAACAGACATAAATATTGCAATGACAGGGGGCTAATAACTTGAAGGGCTGATTAAGAGGCGAGTAGGGCGCTTGCCTCTACAGGGGATCTGAGGACATGTTCCCCTGGAAAATTTGAAATTTTAGCTTTCCGGAGGTGCAATTTCCTGCATTTTGGGGGTCGTATTTCTAGTTGAAACCATCTTTAATTGACATAATTATGTAATTATGTTCAACACATAATACAAATTCTTTCAACAAGAAGAGCCGCTTTGAAATGAAAAGGTTGGGCCAGCAAGGGGAAGTGGGTGTGCCTCTGTTTCTCACCCAAGTTAGGGCATCCCCGTCAACACTTCAGTGTAATACAAATGACAAAAGAATAAATATGACAACAAGGTATTGCTGCAAGTAGGAGATGTGCTACCTTTTCAGAACTACCTATGGTAAAACGAAGAGGATAATCCTCTTAGATCATATGGAGGAGTGGGAGGGGAAAATGACTCACTTAGCGGCCAGAAAAAACTGAGATTTTATCAGACAAAACATGCACGTATCACAAGCCACAACATATATGTGATTGGATGGCGAGTTGGCTGCACGTGTCGACAAAAAATCCAATTGTTTCCAGTAACATGAGGTGGGAAAACATGTGTGTTGATTAGATGCGAAGCACACAAACTATTCCACTGTGAGTAGCCATTTGGAAACAAACTTTTTCGGATTAATGTTGAAAGTGTGCCAGATTTTAGCTGAATGGTGACGTGGTTAATGTTTCTTCTACCTCTTTTCTAAAGTTAATGCTGATTGCGTGTGCTACATTTTTTTTTGCATTATGTTCGTATGCAGGCTATTGACACACTTGAGGATGTGGGGTGCTTTGGTCTTACAGAACTTGGTTATGGAAACAATGCAGTGCAGATGGAAACAACAGCTACATATGACAAGGAAACAAAGGAGTTTATTGTGAATACTCCAAATCCTTTGGCACAGAAATACTGGATCACAAATGGGGCTTGCCATGCTCACCATATTATTGTCTTCTCCCAACTTTACATCAATGAAGTTAACCAAGGTAAAAATTATGAAAAATTATTATTGTATACTTTAATTATGGGCCGAGAGGCTACGATAAGAGCATTTTCAAGTTGTACATGTATGTGCTTCCTATCGGACCTGACAGGTCTTACGTTAAGTAACCTATTAATTTTATTGTGAACTTGTAAACTCTGACATTGAATAATAAATTGAATCAAACATTTCAAACAAAACTGGTTTGTTATAGACTACAATAAGCACCAATAAGTGTTTCCCTTTTAAGGAATCTCGGACAAATCCATCTAAACCCCTCCCCCCCAAACAATGTTGTTTTCTTATCGCCAACTCTTCCTTTTTCCATTACCAACATTGAAGGGGGGAGGAGAAGGAAGAAGGGGGAGTGCAAGCGGAAATTGTAACGTTAAGGTGCTTTTTCCCTAATAATTTATTGTTGTCTTCCCAGTTCAGTACAGTATCTCAACCATTTTTGTCGCTTATTGTAGTTATAAATTTCATTTGTCAAGTACGTGTAATTTTTCTGACTCTTAAAAAACAGACAACTCATCATAGCAGTCTACATACCAGAGTGAATGTACATTGTAACCTCTGGTTAGTCGTTCTCCTCCTTGTAGTCATTGCATCCTTGGTACATTACTTATATTGTTCATACGTTACTTAACCACACCGCCAAATGTGTCTGATGGAACCTATGTTGGCCATAAGTAGCCCCTATAATTTGCTTCCCAAAAGTGTCTGTTTACTGCAAATTTGATTGTCTTGTGTTTTTATTTCGTTGAGGTATTCATGGCATCCTTGTTCCTATTCGAGACAAGAACCTGCAAGTAATACCAGGAGTTGAGATTCATGACATGGGACACAAGATGGGTCTCAATGGAGTTGATAATGCCAAGTTTTTTTTCAATAATGTCCGTGTACCAAGAGAGAATCTACTGAATCTTTATTCTGATGTTGCTGAGGATGGAACATACACTACAACTATTGAAGGCAGCATCAGAAAGCGCTTCCTGACTGTAGCTGACCAACTTCTATCTGGTCGTCTTTGTATAGCCAGTATGTCACAAGGTAAACAATAATGCTTCCCTCACAAGACCTCACAACTACTAATCTAACCCACAAACATTAATCACACAAGGCATGAAAATGAAGATACCGCGTCTTTTTTTCATTATTTGCCTTTGTTTACCCTATTAACATTTGCAAATTTAATTCAGGTTCATTGTTACATAGACCTAATCGGCTAACTCAATGTTGTACCCAATTCAAACCCTTTGGGAATAAAACGTTTTGTTCCAGGTATTTCCATATCATTTACATATGAATGCTACATTATCATGCAAATACAACACACAAAGAATCTTAATCCCGGGAGATTTGAATTGGGTACAACATTGAGTTAGCCGATTAGGTCTATTGTCTCTCATAGTTAGTAATTTATCAACTGTGGTCCAAGAATGATGATTTGAGTGACTTATTAGAGGGTTTTACCATGTTGCCCACATTTTAAGCAATAAAATACTGACACATTTGCATTGACTTGTAAACTCTTGCATGGAATATTAGCAAGAGTAAGTAAATGAGACTTAATATATCCTTCTTTCATGCTATGTGTTAACATGCAGACTACTAATTACAATAAGTGAGAAACTTATGGCCATCAATCATAACTATATTGAAAAATTCAAGAAAATATTAATTTGTAGCAAACTATCCTTGACTCCTTTAAAAAGTCAATGGAATTTGAATTTTCTTAATTCAGGTATAAAACTTATCATTTCAGCCTTTTTTTTTCATGGACAATTTATGTACCTAAGTTGTTCTGGGCTTCACAGATTTCACAGCAAACGAGTGTTGTATATTGAAAGTGTTAAGTGTGAAAGGGGCACCAAAAATTTATCGTTTGGGAAGACTGGTGCATGGAACCCTCTTGTCTAATTGGCAAGTGGGCATCTGCAGCCCTATATAGCGGCTGTGTAAGCTAAAAAAAAGTGTAGCTCTTAAAATTCAAAAATTTTGAGAGCTGCAGGTATAACTTATCCAGCATTGTTTACATTTCACAGGAGCAGCCAAAGCCTCCCTTGCCATTGCTATTCGTTATTCGGCCACCCGTCTAACTGTAGGGCCTAATGGAAAATCAGACACTCCAATACTGAAGTATCAGCTCCAGCAGAATGCTCTGATGCCCTTATTGGCTACAACATATGCTATAGACTTTGCAATGCATTATGTCAAGGATCGCTGGGCTTTTCAGGTGATGTAATGTTTAAAAGAAATAAGACAGTAGATTGGGGTTTGCCCATGATTATTATTGTGTACTCCAGAAATTAAACCTGTTTGCTCAGAACAGAAGGCTGATGTTTATCGTTGTACTGTACTCCAACCCAAAGTTTGCTTTAAAATGTATTGCTCAAAGGTAGAATACAAGACTAGAAACCAACATAGATGCTGATGCTGATGAATAGAAGATGATGACGTTTTTACTTGAAATTGGCTTAATTTATAATTGCACACTAATGCTTTTCAAACTTGCTCTTTTTTTCTCTTAGCAAAAACGAATGGAAGTGTTTTTACTCGCTTAGCGTTTTCGCATCATTTTCACGTAGCCATATTAAAATGCCCGAAAACGATGGGAACGACCTTCTCACTCAAAAGTGTCCGTTTTCACCTATTTACAATGGTGCTTTTTCAACACACTGCTCCCATTGTTTTCAAAAGTCTCAAATTTTACCTGTTCGCACTAAATTGTAAATTCGCCAAGATTTTTTAAAATCTGTTCTCGTTGGGGTTTCCAGTTGGTTTAGTGTTGGTGATAGTTGAGAACGCCATTATGTAAATTAGGGCCCTCGAACCGTTCTGGACTCTTCGTTTTCATCGGTGTTAAATACGATTTCTGTTTTGTTTGGATTATAGGCAAAAACAAATGCGTTGTTAAACTAGAGTGCATTATTGTGGACCCTGAAGGTCTGAAGGCTTCTGGTGACTTACTGTTTTTGAAAAATTAAAATTACATTATTTTCAGGCTACAGATGGATCTGATCATGCAGATGTGGTGACCATGTGCTGTGTACTCAAAGCCATCTCTGGTTGGCATGTAGCTGAGACAGCTGCCATTTGTCGCGAGAGATGTGGAGGACAAGGCTACCTGTCATGTAACAGATTTGGCGGTGGTATTGCCGGTTCTCACTCCTCCATAACAGCTGAAGGGGATAACTCTGTCCTAATGCAAAAGGTTGCAACAGAAAGGCTAATGGTTCTCAAGCCATCAATGCTTGAAGTTGCAGCAACCTACGTGCCAAGCTTTGTGAGTCGCATGTTTAGCTGGGCTGACCTGAGCAATCAGAATTACCTTCAGTCTCTTATGGTGTCACGGGAGAAAGACCTCTTTGTGCAGCTGGGCTTGACAATGATGAAGGCGGGAAAGAAGGGAAGGTTTGAAACGTGGATGTACAAGGAGCAAGATCTTGTCCAGGCAGCTGCGCGGGCGTATGGTGAGCGACTTATTAGTGAGTGCTTTGGTAATGCCATTCATGAAGCTGACCCAGGATTGCAGCCAATACTGAAGAAACTACACCATCTTTATCAAATGAAAGTCATAAAAAGTGACCTGGGTTACTTCACAACCTCAGGACTGATGTCTACGTCTACAGGTGCACATGTTGTAAAGGCTCATGCTGACCTGTGTCGTGAGGTGGCACCAGAGGCTCTGGCACTTTGTGATGCGTTTGGAATCTCGGAGGAAGTGCTTAGTGCTCCAATTGCTAGAGACTGGATCAAGTATAACTCGATTGATAACAAAGGAGAAGTCAGTGGGGTGGAGTTTTAAAGGGACGTAGTTTGCAGACAAGGCTTGCTGTCTGTTGGACTTTACAATACGTTAATTCGATGGATAACGTGATAGAAAAGTGGTTCCGTGTTATTATCATAAAAAAGAAAATTTGGAGACTTTGCACAATGAAAATGAAGAGAATATTAATTTAAAGGTGCTGTTTTCTGGGTATTTTCAGATTGTACGGGAACGGCATGTATAACACGTCTAAATTTTTGTTAAGCTGAGTTTGGAGCTCTTGCGCGATCTCTTCCTTCTTCCTTGATTTAAACTTAAAACTTGAGAACCCTTTTAGGCTTACCGATTTGTATGAGGGGTAAGTAAGAAAACAATCATGAAAAATATCAATTAACTTCGTATCCACTTATCATAAATTGTAGACCTCTCTTTGTGACGCTGGGAATTTGACAAAAAAATCATTTCGAACGCCTACAATGAAAGCCCGCAGAACGCATGGCATTTGGATTATTGTAAAAGGGCAAAGCGGAATAGCCTTGAATCTCCTCCTCCAAATACACTACCTCTCCAGACTAATGCTCCTCAACAATGGGATCTTGAGTGACCAGGAACGAATGTATTCTGACAGCAGACAGTACAGTAAAGTGGTTGCTGTGGCACCATGGGTTGTACGATTTGCACGTCCCTCGGAAATTTACAAGACAAATATTAACTGAGTTGTTAAAGGTAAATTGACCACTGGTGGGAGACCAGACTGCTGATGATAACCCTTCGTAAGTGCCAATTGACCGAATGCAAAAATGGCCGCGAACAAATTATTCTTTTGTCTTTGTGTTTATTAGCCTAACTAGCCTCGATTTACAGCCCAAATTCTTTCAATTTTACGCGTGTGACCGAGGCTAGTTAGGCTACTTAACACAAAGACAAAAGAATAATTTGTTGGCGGCCATTTTTGCATTCGGTCAATTGACAATTCTATTTCGTCATCAGCCAAGGTCGTTACGGAGTGGTATGAGAGAGAGTGCAGCTCATGTGTTGAATCATTTGTGTGGTCTTTGCGTTCCCTGGCGAAAAATGTCTGATTGGCCGAGGCCTTGTCATGTGACTTGAACAGTTCAAATCAAACATGACTGCCATCGGGTGTTTATCAGATCTCCGTCGATAAAAAAAGACCTTTTTCAGGCCAGTAAAACGGACGAATGTTTTGACTGCATAGTGAGTTTTTGTGCCAGCGAGATTCTCTTTTTAACCAACAGTGCTACGAGGGAAATTTCTTTAAAAATTTCAAGGTCAATGCGAGTCTAGATTGCTGTGACAGTGTTTGAGTGGAAATTCGTTTGTGGAGCTTACCAGCTAATGGAGTACCATCTTGATTTCAATTCATGCGTTTTTCTTTTAAAAAGTGGAGCAAAAAAGATACCACTAAATTTCCAGATGGTTTCTCTTTCGACTAAATATTTACACCCTGTTTCCGCGGGGCCCGCATCTAGCAGGAAATTTAAGATTTTTGCATTTTTTTTCAAAATTAAGTTGTTAAAATTGCCATTCAAGTGGTAGGCAAATTTATTAAGACGAAGGAAAAAAGAAGAAATGCATGAGGTGCCGGAGAAATTAGAAATGTATTTAAGTCGTTCAAAAATTAACCCGCGATCAAGCGTACTTTTCTTGAGACAGGGCGCTAATTGTTTAAGGAAAAGTACGCCTGGTCGCAGGTTATTCAAAAATAAGTGAATTTAGCAGCAATAATAACCGATATCATGGATAAAATGTCATAGCACCTCATACTGGGTACACTAGAAGCAAACCTTTTAGTTGCAATTATAGTTTGCTGTAGTCGTTTCAAGCAAAATGCCAATTGTTTGCTTCCCTCCAAATTATAGAAATAAACAGATTAGGTTAACTCTGAATAGCCAAAACAACAATATTCCAAGTTGAAAATTTGATTCAGAAATCCAGCTCACTAGCAGGGGGGATTTTACTGTAACAAAATATTACTACAGCTAATAATACACTTTCATCACATTGTAGTGGGTTAATCAAGAATTGATTATATCTTCCAGCAATAAAACAGCAGGAGGATATAAAACTTGTTGAAGGTGATTCAGTGCCATCCTCCAAACCAAATTTCATGCTGGCCTACTAAATACTTCAGTGCAATAAATTATTTAACCTCTCCTTGTGGACTCTGGTTGCAACACAGCGGCTTCAATAATTTTAATCCCCCTCTATTAGATTTAAGGAGGCTCGAAACAGTTTCTCCTTATTTCAAACAAACATATTCTGTTTTAGATGTAGTTAGGGTAATCATATCAAGACAAAATTTGGCCAGGGTATTA
>NC_090884.1:21338940-21346440 GCF_036669925.1 Montipora capricornis | reverse complement strand
TTGTAGGAAATAACGCAACTTTTTCGCAAGTCTTAGTAGTGAATGTAACCGTATTTTTTTCTCTTTTTGTTTTGTATTCTAATGTATTGTAAGTATTATTTGTACGTACTGTAAAGGTAATATAGTTCTTGTTTATAATGATAATAAAAATATTAAAAAAAAAAAAAAGTGATCCAAGATAATGGTGCAAGGTTACCAACTGTGCGATTTATGCGATTAATAAATCGCAAAGTTCGTAACCTTGCAATTTATAAATCGCAAAGGTACTTCAATGTGTTATTTATAAATAACACAAAATATAGGGGAAAAGTACTTGAATCATATTTTTACATTTGGCGCCCCATACTTATGGGTTTCTGGTATTGTATGAAATAACCGTTCGTGTCCTCCCCGATTTCCGTGGGCCATCTGCACTTGACTGCTGTGGGGTCACTATTGTTCTTGCAATTGCTTCATCAAAGCAAACTGACTATTGTGGCCATTCGTTCAATAGATGTTCTGGTTTGCGTGACCCGGGTTGGTCGAGGTTGCAACCTTGTAGCAGCAGTGGATTCTATTTCCGTCAGCTCTTCTTCGGGGATAGTTAGTATTCCCTCCTCCGTTATTGACAAGTTCGTGTGCGAGATGATGCCAGAGAATGGGAATTCACACATACATACAATACATACTTAATTGACCGCTCCCCATAGGGGCTTTTCAGCGCCAATGAAACAATCAACGAAACAACAGAACACAACAACAACTGTTAAGAATCCCAACTGGCCGAAGGCAAACCAGTTGGCTATTTACAAGTACAGCTAGGAAGTTGAACTAGGGACTGCCAGGAACAAATTCAACTAGTGGTCAGAGCGAGTGTTGAACCCGGGATCTCCGGATCTCAAGGCAAGCGCCCTAACCACTGGGCCACACTGCCTCCTACTAGGCCACACTGCCTCATGTATGTCTGACAACGATGGCTTGTACTTCCCGCGTACGACGCGGCCGTCCCTAGTGACATCGCTGTAAACATGGAAATAACAAATGATGGACTGCTTCTTGGAATAGTCGTAATTAACTGGTCTCTTATAATCAACACGACCGTAATTACCATTCAAAACCATGCGAATAAGATTACCCAGGACAAATGCCATTTTCTTGCGATAAAGTACAGCATAGTCGTTGAAAAGACAGACTGAATTGCCACTAGATGCTGAGGAATGAAATCGATGACTAATCAATGCTATCAATGACTAATCGATGCAATCAATGCTGATAAATCATCGGCAGTAATCAATGACTAACCAACTGATTACCTATCGATTACCATTGAATTCTCATGGATTTATTGATATCATCGTTGTCATCGATTAGTTATATCTGCATTTATTTATTTACATACCCGTCACAGCGACAATACCTATATAGCCCATATATGGCAGTACGCCCCCCCCCCCCCCCCCCCCGCCGGGAGTTTCGCCCTCAATGAATAACTTTCTTAGCTATTGTGTCGGTCAGTTATCGTATATAGCTACTGTTACACTCTACTGCAGTTCGATAAAATTGGACTCTTTCCGCGATGCAGTGTGCTTTTGTATGAGTTAGTTATAGTATTTTTCTGAATATTTGTTACTAAAATTTCGACCTCGGATATTGCGTTTCTGGCATTGTTATTGGTTCACTTAATCTCGGTTGTTACCACCCAACGCGCGCTGATGGAATAATTGTTAACTATCCGATCCTATAATTTTTTTTTCGTAGAACCGATAGTAGTTTATGTTCTTATAATTATCAGGGGGCACTCATGCTAAGTGAGTGATCTGTGATAAGTAAACTTTGCACTTTGTATGTCTCGCTTGAATATAGTAAGTAAGTAACTCAGTCAGTCAGTCAGTCAGTAAGTAAAAATTAAGCGTATACACAGTAAAAGTGTAAATAATAATATGCTATTTCAAAAATACACAAAACCCGGTTCTCTGTACCGGGCAGTAGCTGCGGATGTACTGTTAAAAATAAAATTTACAAAATGCTCCTTACTGATGAGCCGTTTTTTAATCTCCTTAAAATTAAGATTCGTAATATTATCATGATAATTAACTAAATTCCAAAGAAGTGGCCGCTGATGGGCTAACCGGAGTCCTTCATAAGTCTACAATTATAATTTGGTACTAAAGCGACTTTTTCACCACGTAAGGAGTAATGGCTATCCCGCTTTAACAAGATAGTGAGCTATAGTGGCTAACGGCTCTGGTAATAAATCATTGTATGCATTAAAAAATAACTTAAGTATCTCTACCTTATAATCTAATCTAAGTGTATGCCAATGAACGAAATTCAATACATCCGTTCATGCCATATCCTTAATGTACCAGTCAAATTGAAGCTTCAACATCCCCACCCCCAGGGCATACCCCGGGCATTTGACTGCTTTTACTGCCCGGGGGGAGGGAAGTTGATCATCTTAGTCTTCCCGGGGGCGGGGCATTTGATCATCACTCAGAGAG
The DNA here is from genome assembly GCF_036669925.1 of Montipora capricornis. Classification (NCBI taxonomy): domain Eukaryota; kingdom Metazoa; phylum Cnidaria; class Anthozoa; order Scleractinia; family Acroporidae; genus Montipora; species Montipora capricornis. The sequence continues at coordinate 21,343,960 of NC_090884.1, read as the reverse complement.
TGGGGAATTTGATCGCTAGCCTCGATTTCATGTTACCTTTCCACGAGGGTTGATAAATCAAACAAAACAACAACAACAAACAAAAACTTTATTTCACATTTCCTTATTACATCACAAAAGATATTTGTATGGCTAGTTACATTAAAGTTATTAAGGTATTAATGGTTAAACTAAACCACGTAGTTTTCGGCGGAGACAAACTTAGATGCATTTAAAGGTAAAGATTCCGCATTTGTGGCTGATTGGTTGAAAAGCAAAGGCCTACACAAACTTTATTCCGTATTTGAAGGTATTAAGAACCAATTTATATTATCTTTGAATATATAAATATATTAAATTGTATTTACAATATAAACAATAATACAATACCGACGTCGCCGGATACGATTTATAGAGATCAATTACTTTGACCGACCCGGTGTATTTTAAATATTTTAATACATTTGCGACGATTGATATGTAGGTGTAATGGAATGAATGTATGGAACGTATTTAAGTGTCGTTGCATGAAACTCCGTAAAATCAATGCATCCAGTTTACAAAAATCTGGTAATTTTCCCGGGGGTGTATGTCCAGAAATGCACAAAATTAGATGCACTCGCATTTCAATAAGCGTCACGAAGTGTACCCTTGCTCTTCTCCCCAACTTCAACATCACTCATGTCACGGAATACGGACACAAAATGTCACAAAGTGTCCCCCAAATTCTGCTCTTTAAGTAAAGATTAACTGCTGCATTTACCCTAAGCTAAAAATAATGCTAACCTTTATCCTTACCTTGTTGTTGAAAATAGGTAGCAATTGCCTAGACTTAAAGTGACACGTCTTGTCGGATGTCAAAATTGGACGTGCATCTAATTAGGCGCATTTCTGAACATAAGGGGGTGGGCGCATTTGATCACCAGAAATGGACCTATGATGAGGCATTTGAACAGCTTTTTGGTCCGGGGAGGGGGGCATTTGAACAAAAAAATTCCAAAAAATTCAAATGCCCGGGGGTTTGCCAAGGGGGGAGGATGTTGAAGCTTCCCTTTGACTGTTAAATAAGTACCATAAATAATTCTTGTGGCCCTGCAGTGAAGTCTCTGAATTGAATTAATATCCATGTTAGTGCACGAACCCCACAAGACACGACTGTGTTGTCAGAAATAGACTTACACTTTTATTAGAGGACCTAATATAAGATGTTGCAACTGAAGTTTCTCAAAAATAAATACATGTGATCAAGTAATAGTCCTAAAGGTTGCTGTGGGAAATACGTCTCATACGGTTAACGTGGTATCGATTGTTTCTGCAAATAGCATTTGAACCATATCACAGTTGCGGCTGAGTTATCTGGCCTATGGATAAAAGCGAGGTTGCCGTTGACCTAACTTTTGCTACAACACTACATCCCCTACTCTTCTCGAATAGTGTGTGGGTTCCTTAACTTCCCACAGGAAACTTATAAGCATAGAAGGCATTTGTGACACCGGGGCTACGGTTTATAGTCCTTATCCCAGAAGTCTTGAAAGTGTAACCATTTGCAGATGAAATTACAAAGGCAGCACTTTCTCCTCAGTTGGTTTACGATCCTGAGTCGGCCGGGGTTCCAACTCGCGACCTCCCGCGTGACAGCCCGATGCTGAACCCAGTAAGCCACCGGTACGCGGTATCATAAATGACGCTCTCTGTTGTAGTCCAGCTTTCTGCAAGCTTGGTAATAATAATGACTTTATTAACGTGTCAAATGAAGTCTAGCTGGGGAGAATATCCTCTGCTAATAGGGGACACCTAACTAAAATCTCCAACTAAATAGAAAGAATGCAAATACAAATAAGTTACCATGCATCTAAAGAATACAAATAACTACAATTAAAATTAATAAAATCATGAATTACGTAAGTAACACCCACTACATCCTTCTATGATGTTACTTAGATCACGTTTACGTATCATTGTCTTAAAATGCCTGAGAGTGGCAGCCGATCTGTCTTTAGTTGATAGCTTGCTCCAGAGTCTAGGGCCTAAATATCTTATTGAATGTTTTCCATACTTAACAGTGCTAAAACTAGGTAGATAGAAATCCATTTGCTGTAAATTATAGGAATGACTGTTAGTCATGAACAAATTACAAATTGCCCGCGAGCACAAACTATGTTTCACTTTACACATTAAAATACATATATCTTGTAGTCTCCTAAAATTAAGCAAGGATGGTACAGATGTAACTTGGCTTTTTTTTTAGCAACTGTTGGTAGTTAGACATTTTGTCCTTAAAAAAACTGCACGCTTCGCTGTAAGCTTAATGTTTTCCTTCTTTAATAAGCGTATATGCCTCGTATGCCTCGCTGCCTCACATATTTTGAAAACCAGCTACAAAAGGAAGAAGGCCTGAAAACGTTTGCAACTCCGTGTTGACAGAGATTCTGACATATTTCAACAATCGCATTTATAGGCTTTTTGTGTGAAATGAGAGTCCAGTTGTGAGCTGCTTTGTTTGACAGTGAAATTGCAGTCGAGTAAGCAAATTTACTACACTTTAGGTTGACTTTTTAATTAGTAAAGATTTTGCTGCTGTTCTGAACTGAAGAGAGAGGGAGTAAACATTGTCATTCAAACGGACAATGGTGTGAAAGAGGTTACTGTCCATGTAAGTTCAGTTTTAGTTCTTGATTACAATTGTTAGTTATTGTTTGAAAGGTTTGTTTGTTTACTGCAGTCAGCTCACTGGTGTTTGATCTGTTTGATCAGTGTAAAATGTACACACTGTTGACGATTAATTTTGTACTTTATGCAGAAGCATAATTATTTCCATGAACTAAATCGTCTAAATCTGTATATTATCGCGGTAACGTTCCGCTCCGTCACATGTTTGGTGGTTTATAAGAACTTGCTTAGTTTTTGTTCAATGTGCTAATTGTTGATGAACTTTTTAAGGGGTAGCTGGTGCTTTCCTACGCCTATCTACCTTTACTTGAACAAGAAGAGCCAGTGTGCAGGATACAGCACGAGATTAAATGTAAAAAAACAAGCATATCGACAGAGTCCCTTCCCATTCATGAACTATAATCACAATATACAGTTAAATGGTTGACCGAAAAATGGAAGACGAGATTGTTTAGGCCCGCCTTTCTCACAGCCTAACCTGAAAGACTTGAAAATTACAGTTGCCGAAGTTTGATCAGAAACAAAGAGCAGTACCAAAATGATCCATGGCCTTCAAATAGTCTGAGATTACCCAAGTGAGCCCCTGTTAGGGAGCTTTTAGTGATCCCTTATGCCCAGAATTCCGGGGGTAGTTATCCCTTACATCTAGAATTACTGAAACAGTGATCCCTAAAATTACTTATCTTTGGAATTTGACAAGATGTGGCAATTACAAAATGTAAAGCCACCCCTTTTTAACAGATAACCTAAAACTGCATAAGTATACGAAATACCCTTAGTTGTCTATAAAGTTACCTAAAAATAACCTCCTTTCTTTAACTGATTACTTTACTCAGAGTCCTGTGAGAGTACTTGTGGGAACTTATTAATCACTTGGCTAGGCGCGATCTTTGTGTAGGATACACAACTCCCAGTGTAGAGAGTTTTACCTGGTCGTCGTCCTCAAAAACGTTACATTGTAAACACAAGTCATACGTTTAGCACTTTACGTCACAAATGCTTGCTACTTTTAGTACTTTTCTGGCGATGAACGGTGTGATGCACTTAGCTTCACCGTATAAGAAGTACAAATTGAAATATCTGCAGTTTTGGGTCAATGTGGGTGGGCTCAGGTTAAGGAATCACGTGACAAATGTCAACGGTTCGTATTCGAGAAGTATTAAGCGACGTGGATAAAATCTGGTACGTTTATCATATTATAAGTGATCTTTCGGGGCAGTTTCGTCTACAGAAGCCGACAGCCTAGCATCATTAAGCTAGAATGTGGGTAAAGGCAAGCCTTTGAAAGAACCCAGAGGTGAGAGATGGTTTCTTGCAGACTGGGACGCCTAAAATGCTCTGTTGTAAACATGGCGGTTCACGAGTGAAGTTGTCTCTCTGGTCTTTCTGTGGACGAATTCCAGGACCTACCGATACAATTTGGGCACGTTTTGAAAGCTAAATACTTCAATCAATGATGTGTTTTGCCGGTAGGACTGGGTGGCCCGACACTTATAAAGAAAGCTATGAAATGACAATCGGGTGTCTTCCCTTGTCATTTAATGGCAGAATTACCCAGAATTGTTTTGGGCATGAAGGAGGCAACTTGAGAATCACGAGACGGGCCCTCATCAAATGGCTGAAGCGCGGCCGGAGGAAAAAGTGAGAAGACGATTTCTAGCCAGATACTAAGCAGTAACCCTGGTGTGTGCAGTTAACGTAGACTTTTGATTTCTGAACAAATTTTTGTCATAGAAAACTCGCGACAAAGTCGTGCTTTTTTCCCTGTGATCCTCGTGTCAAAGGAACGGTATAATGTAAATAAGAGAATGACCAGATTTATATTTGCAGATTACCTGTTTTCTTACTACTAAAATCAAACTCTACATCTCTATGCAATAAGCGCATTCAAAATCTCCTCATATTACTTTATAAAAGTTTGTTTTCTTTCTCCTTTTTTTGTTAAAGGGTTTTCCTGCTTATATGAAAAATGGGTTTACTCTCCCGTCCACTTTTTAGGCATGATCCTCGCGAAAATTACGTTCTGTCCCTCAATTAACCTAGAACGACCAGTTATGATTCTTAGTTCTTTTTTCTTACGTATCAGCTAAGTTGCGGAATGCGCTACCTTATTTTATCCGTACCACTGAGTTTACTGGTTTCAAAAGAGAATCCAGGGCCGCATTTTGTACAGCGGCTTTTCTTTTTAATTAGTATCTCTTTAAATATTATGCATTTAGTATGTATCTTTCTATGCTATGTATTTTAGCTGTAAATGTTATGTCTCGAAGATATTACCTCTTGTAGTTATTCTGAAATCGAGGTGAAATAAAGTTTATGTATGTTACCTTTAGTAGGGCGCGTGCGCACACTTTGTTATCTGCGACCTTTA
>NC_090884.1:21308940-21328940 GCF_036669925.1 Montipora capricornis | reverse complement strand
GTCGGGTTTCTAAAAAACTTATCTATTTTGACTTCATGGTGAACTATTTACACAATCACGAGATTGAGCGGCCATTGTAATTGAAAATCACAATGCTGACAAGCACAGAAGAAAAAGAAATGGTTAATAAATATAAAGTTTTTTGCTATCGGAATGTTTTTGGGTTAAAGTAAAGCGACATATCGTTGAAAAATCTTCGTGATAAAGGACTATGTCACGCAAATGATGTAATTTCATGACACTCCAAATTCGCAAAAAGCATGAGTTTAATATAAACAATCTTCGCACTAGTAAGTCGTAGCAATAATTTGGATTAACCAGGGAGTTAAAGAAATATTGTTGCATTCCCAAATAAACTTCATTTTACACTATAATGACAAAACAGATATTTTCCTGAGGTTAAAAACTTAGCTACCTATTAATCATTTGTCAGAGAGAAAAAATTCCTGTTTGTTTGCGTATCACATTTCAACGCAACGTATGCAAATTTCTTAAGCCCAAATATAACACAGCATGATGAATTCATGCAGGTCACCTTTTCCAGCGAAAAATTTATTGAAACAAACATCATATTTGCTATTAGAGGCAAAAAACCCTTCCTATTTCATTGCGTGCGTTAAGATAAGAAACCCAATCGTGTCAAATTACCATACGCAATACAATAAACTTCAGGATCAAACCCTTTCCTGAAGAACCTTTTCCTTGAATAATGAAGCACAAAATAGACGACAAGCTTTCTTTCAAATAATTCTTGGCTGTCACATTTCCAATTATTTTTTTTATCGAAAGACTGTGCAGAGTTGAGTACAAATAAATACAAATAGACAGACAACAGGGATCACAGATCCACTTAAGATGTTCGATTCCTTCTCTGTCTTTGTTGAACCCATAATTTACCAGAGAATTCATTTGGTTTCAGTCTTGTACATACCACCACATTTTGCAAAATATTAGAAATATAGCTCACTTTGATTTCGGCTCGACGGGAGAAAGATTGTTTTGAAGTCCATTACTCGTCGCTTTTAAGATTCCAGATATTCATTTTTCACCGCCTGTCTTGTTTATCCAATTGAAGTTCCATTCTTGAGCTCCATAAGGGTATATTTTGTTTAAAGATGCACTAAAACGCCATTCGTGTTACAATGACTTCCGACGCCATACACCTTATTCCACAATGGCCGCCATTTAGATATTCGTTTCTTTTTATTGAAATTAGACCTTGATGCCTCGTTCAAGGCAAAATATTCTTTTGAATTTGCAGCTCAAGAACGAGGCATCAAGGGCTAATCTGAATAAAAACAAAAGAATATTTAAATGGCGGCCATTTTGGAATAAGGTCTATTGCAGGTTAATTAGATGTTCTACTGTGTCCACCGGATGAAATCTATGCATTCCACTACCCCCTAACATACGCACAGAAGATTCCACGCACAGACACTACTTAGCAGGGGAGAGACAGGAGAGACTTTCCCAACACGAAAAAAAAAAACAAAAAACAAAAACAAATAAAAAACAAACGCACTTTCTAACTGGATTGCCTATGGCAACCCAGTACCGAGTGCGTATCCGCGTATCCACCAAGCTCGGTGTTTCCATTGCGTATCCACCCAATTTAGGTTTAGCTTCGAGGTGGCAGGGTATTATTCTGCAGTTAAGCCCATATATATTAAACAAAGGACAATTTCCTCGTATTTCGATAAATGCTTCCGTCGAAGCGTTTGAATTCACCAAAATCCAATGATGAGAGCAGGTGCGTTCCTTCGGGATGATCCGAAAAAGGATCACTTGGATCATGGTGCATCAAAGGAACCGAAGAATCCTTTCCCAGAGGCAAAAATTGATTTTATCAAACGAGTTGATAAAGGTCGAATAACCACCGTGAAAGATTTAGAAAGCTGGCGTTTCGAGCGTTAGCCCTTCGTTGGAGCGAATAGAGGAATTGTGGTTGTTCTAGGTTTATGTGTGCGGAGGAGCTTTGCTATTGGTAGAAATAGGATGACGTGAATATGTGAATAGATTAATGAAATGAGAGGAGTTCATTGATTCCGTGTGGATAGAGTGTACCCACTTGAAAAATAAATTTTTGTTCGAGATTTTTACGGCTTTCTGTGTTTCCGTGGTGTAAGTGATTTTAGCGGATCGATCAGGTCCTGAGATCTTAACCATGTTAGAAATAAAGGGACAAGTTTTGCATCGTCTGCGTGTCCATTTGAAAGTTGCTGGTTTGTTGTCTGACTTGAAAGCGCTCCTAACTAGAAAGTTACCTATGTTTTTGTCGCATTTGAATGAAATAAGTGGTGGTAGAGAAAAGATGTGTTTAGTTTCGGGATCATTGCGGAGAATTTTGAAGTTTTTAAGAATTACATTTTTGACTGCAAGGTTTTGCGGATGGCAGGTGAGGGCGAATGGAATTCTGTTGGTTTCTTCGTTCTGTGATGTTTGTAGTGCGGTATCTCGATCGATTTCTTGGGCACGATGTTTGCCTGCGGTGACAGCGGAGTCTGGGTAGCCCTGTTTTTAGAAAAACTGGCACATTTCCTCACATTTGTTGTTAAAATCGGAGTCGTTACTACAAAGGCGCCTCAGTCTAAGAAATTGAGAGAATGGAATGGCATTTTTTACGTGTTGTGGATGAGAGGACGAATGTAATAAATAGTTAAGAGAGTTCGTTGGTTTGTAGTGCACGCTGGTAGATAAACTGTTGTCATTGATTGAGTTTAACGTCGAGGAAAATATGCACACTATGCAAAAAGATCTACATAGGCGAAACAGAGAGAAGATTGGCGGACCGCTTTCGCGAACACCTACGAGATGTAGAAAAAAACGACACAGATGCGTCAAACCCAGTTGCACGCAATTTTAATCTTCCTACTCACTCCCACCACAACATGACTATTTGCGGCCTACCTTACACCACGGAAGCACAGAAAGCCGTAAAAATCTCGAACAAAAATTTATTTTTCAAGTGGGCACACTCTATCCACACGGAATCAATGAACGCCTCTTATTAGATTAATCTATTCACATATTCACGTCATCCTATTTCTACCAACAGCAAAGCTCCTCCGCACACATATAAAGTTATTCGACCTTTATCAACTCGTTTGATAAAATCAACTTTTGTTTCAATCCCCCACCGACGCAGTACCACAGTTTCTTTAGAAACTAAACTTTTGCTTTCCCAGAGGCGATTTATCGGTTCCTTTGATGCACCGTGATCCAAGTGATCTTACCTGGGTGCCAGAGGTTTTATTTTTCTTTCGCGAGGAGCGGTTAAAATAGAGAGTGACAACGAGTGACAACCCGGGAAGTTGAGAAGTCGCTTAAATCGCATTCAATCAGACAAATAACCACACAAGAAGCGAGAAAGTCACAACGAAAATAAAGTACGGATTTTGTATTGAGACCTTTTTCGCGGCGTGAGTCTGGCGAACTAACTACTTCACTTCACCTCCCTGCCTCCGGTTACAAAGGTTAAGAAAAGCTTGTAAATTTGAAATCACGCTCATGCAGCTGTCATCGCGCCTTGAACTCATAATATTCTAAATTCCGAGGTTGTCTGCTTCTTCTCTCCAAATATGAACTTTGATGCGAAAGGAACAAAATAATACAACTGAAAATGTGTGTCCTTTCTTAACATGAACTCCGCACCCTTAAGTAAATTCAAATTCATTAACATCTGTGTATGGAAGGCGCTATAGTCTTCTTGCTTTGCGGGGTCTGCAGCCATTGTGAGGAACAGGGGTAACATCTGTCACAGAAACAACACGAACTCCAGCTGATTCAATGCCATTTATGGCGCCCTGCAAGATAACATACTGGTTATATAATACATTTTAGCAAGTCTTGAGTCAGGAACCCTATATTTTGAGCTCTTTGATAGTGGCCATACAGTATTGTGCAAAAAGCAAGGAGAGCGAAATGCACGAATTTCGTTCTTTGCCCGTGCAAACTTTCGACGAAATTTCGCTCGAAAGAAGCAGCAGCAGTAGCAGTAGCAGTAGCAGTAGCAGCAGCAGTAGCAGTAGCAGTAGCAGTAGCAGCAGCAGCAGCAGTAGTAGCAGTAGCAGTAGCAGTAGCAGTAGCAGCAGCAGCAGCAGCAGTAGCAGCAGCAGCAGCAGCAGCAGTAGCAGCAGCAGTAGCAGTAGCAGCAGCAGTAGCAGCAGCAGCAGCAGTAGCAGTAGCAGTAGCAGTAGCAGCAGCAGTAGCAGTAGCAGTAGCAGCAGCAGCAGCAGTAGCAGTAGCAGCAGCAGTAGCAGTAGCAGTAGCAGTAGCAGTAGCAGCAGCAGTAGCAGTAGCAGCAGCAGCAGCAGCAGCAGTAGCAGCAGCAGCAGCAGTAGCAGCAGCAGTAGCAGTAGCAGCAGCAGTAGCAGTAGCAGCAGCAGTAGCAGTAGCAGTAGCAGTAGCAGTAGCAGCAGCAGTAGCAGTAGCAGTAGCAGTAGCAGCAGCAGCAGCAGTAGCAGTAGCAGTAGCAGTAGCAGTAGCAGTAGCAGTAGCAGCAGCAGCAGCAGCAGTAGCAGCAGCAGCAGCAGCAGCAGTAGCAGCAGCAGTAGCAGTAGCAGCAGCAGTAGCAGCAGCAGTAGCAGCAGCAGTAGCAGCAGCAGTAGCAGCAGCAGTAGCAGCAGCAGTAGCAGCAGCAGCAGCAGCAGCAGTAGCAGCAGCAGTAGCAGCAGCAGTAGCAGCAGCAGTAGCAGCAGCAGTAGCAGTAGCAGCAGCAGCAGCAGCAGCAGTAGCAGCAGCAGCAGCAGTAGCAGCAGCAGTAGCAGTAGCAGCAGCAGTAGCAGTAGCAGCAGCAGCAGCAGCAGCAGCAGCAGTAGCAGTAGCAGCAGCAGCAGCAGCAGCAGCAGCAGCAGCAGTAGCAGTAGCAGCAGCAGCAGCAGCAGCAGCAGCAGCAGCAGCAGCAGTAGTAGTTTATTTAGACACGTATCACCAGGTGAGCCAGAGGCTCGTTTAAATGTGAACGTGTATTAAACATAGATGTTAGATACTAGATGTTTCTAACGTCATTTCGCTGAAACAAAGAGAGACAATTCGCAGCATTTTCAAGACCAGTGCGAAAATTTTTAACCAAAAGCTTAATTTCGCTTGTTGTACGCGAAATTTCGTAGTGTGGTTTGCAAATATCGAGCACATTGATCGGCCATTTAGGTTTGTAAACAACTGCGGTCACTTCGACGATCAACATTTTAGAGAATATATTAAGAAGCTGTAAGAAGTCGTGTCAGTTACACTTCTCTAACATTCGCCCTGTGTAATGTGTTTTTATCCATCTTTCTCGGCAGAGAAGACTCGACAAAACATATACAATTTCATAACTTTGGTCGTAAAAACAAACTGTTGACAACAACGCAAAGTCTGTAACTAACGAGCCGGCAATTGTTTAATATCTTGTAGCGTCACAGCGGTAAAAATGGTTCCCGGGTCTATTACACCATCCACATGATTTGAATTCTCTCCCAGTCTACCTTTGCCTAACTCCAACAAAAGTAAACTAACGCCTCAGATAATAAAACAACTAATAAGAAATGAAAAAGATTATATTTCATGTGATACCGGTTTGATACAAAAAGCTTCACTCGGAATGCATAGTAAATGCTTTAATGTCACCCACCACACAAAAATATGTAATAGACAGCCACCAAAAAGATGTGATTGAGTAAATATAATGGTTTGTAATAATAGTTTGGGTGCACAGGAAGAGTGATAAGTCCCGTAGTCTTTGTTCCATTACACTTGGGCTAACACTAAGAATTTGGACTACACAGGAATAAGGGAATAAAGGTATCACTTAATATTACATTTTATTACAGGTATCTCAGCTAAATGCACACTACGCCAATACACTATATTACAATAACGTGTGCCTTTAAGTTTCATTTGAACAACTTGTGAATTTATTATTTTCACAGGTCCCTAAATTCTCTGCTACAATCCTTACCTGTCGACCTGTTCCAATACCACAAACTTTTATACGAGCACTTTCTAACCCAAGAGAAATTGCTTTCTGTACAAAAGAGAAATAACATGAATTAAAACAAGAAATAGATACACCTGTAAGACTTTCTTGCTTCCTGTTTTCGTAAATGTTCACTACCCTAACAACACTGGTAATTAGGTCGGTACAGTAGGTAAGTACACTGTAAGTAGGCATTTTTTAGGTTAACACCATAACTCATAACTACGTGATCATCCTGTTTATCACTGACAGTATAGAATAATGATATTTAGTATAAATACACAGGTGATTATACAAAATCGCGCCCTCTCATTGGCTCGCTATCTCGGATTATCAGCTGATAATCACCTCGACGGACAAAATGGCTGCCAGTAGTCGTTTTGCCACAGTAAGTGAAGATGATTTTGCGTTGAAATGTTTTTCTTTCTCTTTTTTTAAATAATCACCTGTGTATTTATACTAAAACAATTATTCGCCTCAGGCTCAGTGATTATCGGTGAATATTCACCGATAATCACTTCACCTTTGGCAAATAATTGTTAAATATTAATACTGAATGTGATAACTAAATTAAACTATACATTTATAGATTAGCATCCAAGGCAAAGATAACCATTTTTAACAGGCACAAGGTACAACATCATTTAATTATAACTGAAGGTTAGTGAGAGACTTCGATATGAAAAACAAAAACAATACAAACGAGTGGCAGTTCATTGTAGAAGTACAGTAATGGTAAGCTCGGCAAAAAGGCAGAGTCATTATTATCATTTATTCAAAACAGCCATACAATGGGAACGTACATGAGCTGCTGCTATACCAGCCTGTCTACCTGCTGTACTGCTTCCTCGTCGTGCATTTTTGAAGCCCTCTGTACCCTGGCAATATTAATTAATGATAAGAAAGAAAATGCCAACTATGGGTAAATTAGCATAAACGTTATATTAGCGGAGCACCATAGTTAAGAAAATGTGGGGTGGTTTCCATTATGCCTGACCATCAGGTCGGAGACCAGTGGAACTAACCAAGTAAAAATGGAACAACATCTTTCATCAAAGTCAATTTCCAACCGGGCCGAAGCGTTCCATTTACGTTTCAACCGAAATTTCAGCTACATCACAGTGAAATGGGACTGGAAACGAGAATTTTTGCAAATGGAACGGCACTTTTCAGTTGGACCGGACCGACAGGTCAAAGAGGACCACCTCTGTGGTCCTCCAGAGGTGGTCCCAAATATTCCGGTCGCACCGAACTGAAAGGGACCTTTCCATTTGACTTCAGCCTAAAATTTCTGGAAATTTTGCCTTAATGGAAAGCACCCATGGTAACCCATCGACGCGACAAATTTTGGTTTTAGCTATCACATCATTGACCATCTGTCCGTACGTCCACCCCTCCATGTATGCCAATTAGCCAATATCAAAAACACCATAATACTCTTTGTTTGTCCTTCCAAAATTTTGCATAAGCATTGTTTTTATTTTCTCTTGGGACTTACAACAGCCCCAAGAGAAACTGGAAACAAAGCTTAAGCAAAATTTTGGAGGGACAAACAAAGAGTATTATGGTATTTTTTATATCGGCTTATGTGACCAGTATCATGTGAACCATATAGCGGGCTCAAATTTAGAGCTCATCGAGGTCAGCTGCTGGAGCGGCTCTTGTTTGAAGTTTGTCTGACCAATTTGTCCTTTCTCGGTTGCCATATTTTGCCGATTCTTGTTCCAAGCAAAGCTGGCATTTTCAATGAAATACATCAAATGTGAATGATCTCGTTTTCAGAGATAAAGTGGACTAAAGTAGTGACACTACATCAATGAAACTTTTTTGACCTTGAAGTGACAAAGTTTCCTAAAGATCTGTCACATCACAAGCTGATATGTGTGTGTGATTAATTTTAGCGTGATTCCTATTAACTGGCTTTTGCAGCTTTTGACAGTTGACTCTGAAATGGCTGTTTCCTTTTCTGTTCGCTTCCTGAGGGTTTGCTTGTTTTCTTTTAAAACTCATGGGGTTCAAGAAAAATTCATTGCCTAACTGGTGAATTCCACAGTAAATTTCACTTGAACAACCAACATTGCACTCATTGCTTTGTGATTCATGCGATATCGGTTCTTTGCATGAAATTTAGTCAGTTAGGCAATGAATTTTTCTATAGAAGAAAGGAAAGAGAATGATTTAATTAAGCAGTAACCAGAAACACCAAAATGTGGATAATTCCAAAACCTTTTATTTTCACTAACCCTACAGCCAATATTAAAGTACTTTATATTTTAAATACTTACAGCTGATACCCATCCTAATGTTTTTCCTGTAACATGAAATATTTAAAACAATTCAGCAAAGAGCATTATAATAATCATCTTAAATGTTAACTTTAAAGATAAGGAAATAATGTAATTAAAGATAAGGTCAACAAACCTGTTGGGTCTGATAACGTAATGACAGTGTTGTTAAATGTTGCATTAATGTGAATTATAGGAAGATTCTTGTACTTTGCAGCCTGAGCAGCAGATCTCTTGAAATGCTTTTTTACATCCAAATATGATCCCATCAGTCTGAAATGCACAGAAAATTCCATGTGTTATTCTAACACAATAATTATTATTAAGTAATAACCAGTTTTAGTTATCAGTTTCAATACCCTGAATCTGAATATCCCTTGTTGAAAACATGAGTTTCAAAATACTGGTTATGTGTAAAACAACATTAATTAAGAACATCCTTTAGTTTGCACTGACAAAAGATAAAAGTTTTTCCTTTGTTGAAACTCACAGCTGCTCATGAAAAAAAGTATCTACATGTATTGTATACAGAGAATACTCAATTTTACTATAATAATAATAATAATAATAATAATAATAATAATAATAATAATAATAATAATAATAATAATAATAGGACCTTAAAAGAGAAATTGCACGAATGTGACATGAGAACTGTGCAGGTGGTACCAATTATTGTTGTAGAATCATTGGGAAAGTTGGATGTCAAAATTGGTGTTTGATTACTCCAGAAAACTATGTTTCTAGGAACAGTAAGGATTTTGAGAAAAGTATTAGAGCTGTAGGGCAAGGAGAAAACTCTAAGGGACCTTTGGTCATGGGCTTTGACTCGCTCCCTTAGGAAGCCAACCAGAAAAAGATCATCCAGTTCACAAAGATGAAAAATAATAATAATAATAATAATAATAATAATAATAATATTATTATTATTATTACTATTCTTAATTAGCAGTTTTTATTTTTGAGAAGTATTTTTTTTTGCAAAGGGCTTTGGACACCCTTGTCAAGTCCTTTAAGGTCTTTTTAAAGGAAAATGAGGTGTCCCTGGAAAAATAAAATTGTTGTGCTGCTATTTTCTGTATAGGGTCAAACTACATATCATATTAAAGCTAATAGATTGAATTATTTGAAAGCTTTAGTTTTTTGGTATTTAATATTTGCCTTTAGTTTTGAGGCCTCAAACTCAGAAAGACAGAGTCTGCTACAGAAGCTCCTGCCCCTTCACTGGTCTTTTGTGGGTTCATATGTTCCCATGATGAATGAATCAATGGACGAAATGATATGTGAAATGAATCACATATTGAACTGTGGATAGAAAATCAAGTGAATCTATGATCTGAAAATTCAGGCTTCTCTTTGCAGTTCAACTTAGGATTCATTTCATATAAAATTATCATTTTGTTCACTGATTCACTCGTCACAGGAACAAAATTATGAACCCACAAAGGACCATCTCCCACCATTGGTGGCTTCATAGCTCAGCTTGTTAGAGCGGCATCACAAGGTCATCACAAGGTCATGGGTTCAAGGTCATGGGTTCAAGCTCCATTGAAGCCCTGAATTTTTCAGGCTTCTCTACGCAATTGCTAAAATTGCGTTCACAACTGCGAGGATCATAGGTTCATTAGGTTTTATTCTGTCTAATGCCAGAAAATTTTACTTGTCAATGGGGGCCATCCTGGGGCGATTGTGGCAGGGATCAACACTAACGGTAGCCAACTAGCCACAGGCTAGTGAAATTTCAGTTTTGGCTAGTAGATTTTGAGCTTCCACTAGCCATCGGGGCTAGTAAATATTGTGAAGCAGTGGAGTTCTAGACGAAAACAAAAATGAAAAATATTTGTCATGGATAAGGCAAAAGGAGAGAATAGAAACTAACAACAGAAACTGTGAGCGAATTCTATGGAATTTACTACGGTAACCTTAAAAAATGATAAGTTTTAAAAAACAAATTGAAGAGGAAACTAACACGGATTACACTATCCCCACGCCACGTTACCAACGATTAATCACATATGAATCATGCGGAACTTGTCGGCTGCTGTTTCCATATGCATGTTTTCATATGGGTGTAACTCCGTCGCAAACAATCACAAGCACCTTCCAAGAGCTTGATCACAAACAGTTTGCGGAAATGGAAACACCTTTTACATTCATCCCCGACCAATCGCCGATGATCACAAACAAGACGCAAGAGATAGGAAATTTTCTATTGTTACGTCTGGTTGGCAACGAGTAGCAATGCAAAAGCAAGGAAACAATGATAAGGAAACACAATTGTAAACTGTTTCTGATTGTTTGCGATCAATTGACGATATTTTTAAGTAATAAAAGTATAAGTAATGAAAATGGCGTCTGAGTATGATTGTGGCAATGAGGATACTCCTCAAAACAGTGTGAATTTAATGATGTGTTAAGGGAATACCCCGCCAAATATACCTGTAACAAAGTTCTTGATCACAAAGATTCCTATAGTATAATTTGATACTGGCTATGCTGCAGCCGTTGCTGCTCCTCGAAAATGTATCGGACCCAGAATCGGTGGCGTCTCTTGACACTTCCTCTCTGCCTTCTTCTTCGCAACAATTCAAACATAACAAGAAGTTGAACACGACACAAAAGCTAATTCTGGTTTTATTTTTGTGCCCTTTTCTTACGATGTCATGAGATCAAGTTACGTAAGGCATTCACGTATATGGAAAACAGGATCACAAACACAAGCACAAAAGTGACAGTGTTTGCGATCGAGCCAATGCAAACTGTTCTCAACGTTGTTACGTTTATTCATATTCATTGCTAATGCGCATCTTAACATGACTATGATCAGATGCGGAATACCGTGTATATGGAAAGAGGTCACATACTTGTTTAGAAATTGAATCCAAATATAATTTACTTCAAATTAAAAAAAAGAAAGAGATAATATGGAGCGACTTATCTCATTTACTTTGAATGGTGAATCTCACATAAAAAGAGAGAAAACTTGCTTGCAAGCCTTGTGGCTGCCGAAAACCATTCACGCATAAATGCTCGGATTGCTGTTTGAAAATATTTTTTAAAAAAATCTTATATGAGGGCAAGTCTTTCCTTTCGAATTTCCTTTAAATATCTAATTTAAGATATTATCTTCCAGATTCCGCTGCTTTTGTGATTCATGTATAGAATGGCACTTTCAGGTTAAAATTTCAATCGCAAATAGCTCTAATCAAAAGAACAGCCTTTCCACAGACTTCCAAACGAGCTGTTTAGTTCTATGTACAGTTTATTTCTTAATTTACTTTATTCCGCATTTTGTCAACGGTTCTGTGAGAATTGGCCTCAAGGCCACAAAAACTTTGCCCTTGTGAGAAAAATATGGGAAGCAGTACACTCCAACATATTAAATTTTGTGCCACTGTTGCGAGGATGGATATGAGAATATGAGAATACTTACTAAAAGCGCGAGTTGTGTTAGGTTATGTGGATTTTTTTTCATGTTAGGTTTTACCAACGAACGAAACTGCGCATGACGAGACTTGGCTAGAGCAAATTTAGATTTGGTTAGTGAAATCAGACCTGATACTAGCCACTAGGCTAGTGAGCTAAAAAGTTAGTCTCGAGCCCTGTGTGGTGTGAATGGGTTAATACTTCGTATATTAATTAATTGAGGGAGCCTACATGTATCTCTTATAAGCCCAGTGGTTTCCAATCCTTTGGGCCTCCTCGCCATTACTTTTTAAAATACTCTTAATAGTATGCTCTGTACTGAGGTAAAACAATAAACTTGAACTTGAGTTTGTCGATTCTCTATTCTGCTCTGAGAGGTTTTTCCCCTCTCCTAAAAAACTTTGATTTGATTTGTTCTGATTTCCATTAATTTGTAGTTTCCCCAATTACTAGAGCACTTGTGCTCAGCTAAATAACCTTCAGACTTAACTAAAGTGATTGTTATTATTATTGCTATTATCATAACCATTACAATTTTGTCAAATTTGATTGGTGCCTTAACTGCTTTAAACTGTAATTGGACACCTGCAATCAGACAGTTACATCAGCCAATCATATTAAGTACACTCAGTTTAATCCACCAATCACAGAATTTATCACAATAACCAAAGCATTAACCACCTACCCTACCAAACTGGGGATTTTCCAAAATGTATGAATTTGTAACATTAGACGGTGAAATAGGAATGCAATTGTTTTCTCGGAAATTGTAAAGGTTATGATTAATTGGTAACAGGACATGTTGTCCAATTTGGTACACTACCAAGTTTCCTTGACGAGTTCACTTGTCAAAGAAAACTTGCCGACTGTACAAACATGCAAGTTTTCCTTAAAAAGTTTTTCCTTGACAAGTTTTCCTTGATAGTGTAAATGGGAAATATGACAAGTTTTCCTTGAAAAGTGCACTTGTCAAGTAATTTACACTAGCAAATATCATCCTTGACAAGTTTTCCTTGACAGGTGTCGTTGTTCAAAAACTGGCATGCTAGGACAAGGACACTTGTCAAGGAAAAACTTGTCATAATATTTTTCCATTCACACTGCCAAGGAAGATTTGTCAAGGAAAACTTGTCAAGGAAAATTGCTAGTGTAAATGAGGCTTTAATCATCATAAATTCACTTTGGTATATTCTGCAGTTAATTAAGCAAATAATAATTAAAAACAGGTCTCAAAAACACACTTATGACATTTTGATGAAATTACACCATAGCCCACCCCGCTAGCAGAGCCTTTCTTTTGCTTGCTTGATTTTGGCATTCTCGAGAAAGGCTCTGCATGAATCAAGTAAGATCTTTTTTGAATATGTGCTGCATGTTGCCAGGATACAGTCTCAAACCCAAGCCTAGTATGCCAAATCTCGCCACCATCTTGGTTTTTCATGCCAGCGGGCTCAATTATAACCATCAGTTTTGTCACTAAACGGACGCTCACACTGGAAAAACCAGTTTGACGAGAGAAAACAAGATTGACTAGTCCAGAAGTTCGGGCTGCGGCGGTTTCAAAGAGTTGACGTGATTCGGGCAGAGCCTACTTTTCTCCTCCTCAGTAAAGAAAAATACAAAAGGAGGCTCTGCTTGCAGGGTGACCATAGCCAGGACTCAAGTGATAAAGAGCATGGTCGCTTTAGGTTCACTGTTGGCACATAGTTATCCAATGATAACTAACTGATCAGATATATTAATTGATATAATTATTAGCTGAATCACAGCTAAACTTTAGAGTACCCAGCCACTAATTTGCATATGAATAGAGAAGTCTCGTTCCCCAAACCATTGAAGACTACATAGATGGTGGCTGCGTATTCTGAAATTCAAGCTCCAGAATCATGTTATATCCCTGAAAAGATACATTTATGTCGAAAACGTAACCCACCACACTTCACAATTCCTGATCACGATCAGTGATCAAAATTTTCTCCAAACACATCACAGAAGCCGAGGGGACGGGATAGTGCGTAAGGCTTGACATGGTTTGACTTCAAACCTCTGATAGCTGACACGTCGATTTATGAAAATTATGTAAGCGCCATCTTGGCATATCTAAGACCACCTTTTTGTCTGAATTGGATGGAGTCCTTTCTTGCTACAAGTATAAAGGCTGAGTCTTTGAAAAACACACAAGACCAGGGAGCGGTGGCACTGAACTCTGCCATGCCAAAGTTCCTTTGAAAGCAATCTATAATGACTTCTTGCGGCTCCTAGAGGAAAGATTAAAGAGGATTCGTCCAGAAAACAACCACATACAAGTAAGAAAGGATCACTTTCTGCCTACCATAAAACAACGCCATCTTGGAGTGGACAGGCTTGGTTTCTAAGGCTTTGAGGGCCTTAGTAACCAGGTGACTTGACTTCCTATCGTTCGCTAACTTATTCGTTTCCTTGTTTTCAACTTTTCTCGCCGATTCATTGAACAAAACAAGTAAAGTTCTGTGACGTTTGATAAAGAAATGTCAAGAGAAAAAAGAAAAGCGTACAACGAAGATGTCGGTTCGTTAATTCGTTCCTTTTCTTACATGTATGAGGTTAAGAATAAACAAGCTTAAATTATGTGTGACAGCAAGCTAAGCTACCTTTGTTTAATGAAACGACTGTTTAGCGGATTTCAAATCATGTTCAATTTTTCTAGATGGAAGGGCACGGAAGCGGAGAAGGACTACTGAAGTTGTGGACATTGAGGACCGCCTTGAATCACTTATCACACGTGTTGGAGAAAAGGTATTTGCCAATTAAATATTCCACATTCTGTAAATGGCATCGAGCAGTCACTGAAGGTGAAAACCCCTTGCTATGATGTTCCTCGAGTTAAACTCTAGCTAATTAGTCTATGAAGCATTCTTTTTCGGCCTAAGTAAAACATACCAGTACTTTTTAAATTTATGTGGGAATTTATCAAGCGACGGAAAACCTGTACGTTATGAATGTAATTAAGTTCTGGATTAATACACAATGTACGTAATCTGAATCATCTGCAGTTAGTCGATAAGAATTGACCACGTCTGTTCAGGATTTTGGCATGGGTTTGAGAAGTTTCCTCCAAGTAGGTCTGTCATAGGCACTCACCTGCCATTGGTTGAGATTAAGATCTGCCCATTTCATATTCCTCTTGGTGACATGACAACTTTGATTACTTTCCTATACAGAGTTGAAAGTGTAACACCTGCCTTGGTAGTCTGTTTATATTGTCCATCTTGTGCATGTGTCCTTAAAATAACCAACTAAGGTTTTTCTCAACAAGAATATCAGCCATTGATAGTAGGCCTGCAATGTGGTGAATTGTAACTTTCATAATCTTGTCCTCAGGGTTTTTACTGGGTTGCCAGTATGGCAAACCCAATTGGGGTCTGTGTTTAGTTTGTTTTATTTTTTTCTTTTTTTTTTTTTTCCCGTGTCGGTAAAAGTCTTGCCTGTCACTCCCCTGCTAAGTGGTGTCTTTGTGCATAGAGCCTTCTGTGTGTATTTTCTTAGGATCGAGAGGGTAGTGGGAAATGCGTAGATTTCTCTGGTGGACACAGTAGAACGATTAACTTAACCGGCAATGGCGTCGAAAGTCATGTAACGCGAATGGCGTTTTAGTGGATCTTTGGACAAAATATACCCTTATGAAGCTCAATAATGGCAAGTCAATTGGATATACAGGCGGTGGAATCTTAAAAGCGACGAGTAATGGACTTCGACAACAATCTATCGCCCGTCGAGCCGAAATCAAAGTGAGCTGTATTTACCTGAAGTACATGGCAATTTGACACGATTGAGTTTCTTGACTTCACGTACGCAATGAAATAGGAAGAGGTTTTCGCCTCTAAGAGCAAATAATTATGTTGTTTCTTTCAATAAATTTTTCGCTGGAAAAGGATTCTGTGGCAGAGTACATTGTCGCGCTTCAGTGGCTGCGTCACGAACTTTGATTGGTCTTGAAAATTTTCGACTTTTTTCGTCTGCTTATACGTATTTTTGCTTAGTTTGGGATCAACACTGGTCAATATGAAGCTTACTTACTCAAGTTTTGAATTATGGAATATTATTTCTACACTTCCTGCGAAGTTACGTTTGGATTACTCAACGTGGAAGAGCTTAAAACTCGCTGGAATAGCAAAATCTGTTTCTCAACGTGGCTGTACTGTGGAGCTGGCCGAAATAAGCAACGACGAATAACTACTGTTCTGGGCTACGGCAGATATTATAAATCATATTTTGATAATTATTATTCTTCAAAATGTTTCTTCGATTCTTACGTGCAAATTTTTTCGGTGGAGCAGAACAACATCAACAATGGGAACAATACATCAAATAATGCTACGGTGAACACTATACTGAATAACTTATCATACGTGAAGAAATGCCAGCAATTACTTCCAACTGCAAAACAATTATGCTTTGCCGTCGCAAACGTACGATCTGCAAGAAGTAAGACTGATCTTATTATTGATCATGTGATGGGTAACAAAATTGACCTTTGTGTGCTTACTGAGACATGGCTTAAAGATGAAGATTCTGTTAGTATTTCTTCACTATCACCACCAGGATATTTGTTTCATAATTGTCCTCGACCTTCGCAGCGCATTGGAGGCAGTATTGGATTAATGCACAGAGATAATCTTCAGACTTCTCGAACTGACTCTGGAGAAAAACGATCCTTTGAATATTGTGAATGGAACATTTATGAACTTAACTAGACCACTGAAAATCATTGGCATCTACCGACCACCTTACTCTGAGGCACACCCAGTGTCTGCTAAAATATTGTTATGTGTCCTGAAGTTTTGCTATCTCTGGTGATTTCAATTTTCATCTCGACAGCCATACTGACTCTGACGCTGATAAATTCTCGGATTTACTGGAAACGTTTGGTCTCATACAACATGTTACTACACCTATGCATTCATCTGGTCATATCTTAGACCTTGTTGTGACTCGATCATGTTATGATTTGCTCCTACAAACTCCACGTACAACGTTCTTCATCTCTGATCATTGCTTTATTGAAACTGCTATGGCTTTTCCTCGCCCTGAACTTTCTATAAAAGAAATCTGTTTACATCAGTACAAGAAGATCGATATTGAGACTTTCAAGAACAACATCCTTGACTCTAAGCTACACCACAATCCTCCAACTGACCTGTTAAATCTGGCCAAGACCTACGACAAGGTACTTACAGATATTCTAGACAGCAATGCTCCTTTATTGCATAAAACGGTAACTGTAAGGCCTATGGTCCCGTGGTTTAACCCTGAGCTTAAAGCCTTGAAAGCAAAGGGAAGAAAGTTAGAGAAGAAAATGTTGTGAAGCCAGTGGAAATCTGACAAAGATGCGTATCGTGAAATATGCAACAAGTTCACAAAGCTACTGCACGAAAGTAAACATCTTTACTACACTGAACAAATCAATCAATGTGCTGGGATTCCCGTAAACTGTTTCGGGTTGTCACCTCGTTGTGCAATAAGAAGCAAGAATGTCCACTGCCACCTCATAATGACAGTGGAACTCTCGCCAATGATTTTGGTGATTTTTTTTGCCGCAAAATTGATCTGCTAAGAGAGGAAATTGACAGCATTCATATGGTTCCACCACAAATTAATTGTTATCCACCAGAAATTCAACTTCACTCATTTTCTACCGTTACAGAATCGAATGTTGGTGCTGTCATCATGAGCTCCTCCAGTGCGTTTTGTAAACAGGATCCAATTCCCACATGGTTACTGAAGTTATGCATTGATGAACTTCTCGCAGTAATAACCGAAATGGTAAATCTCTCCATCCGTTATGGACTTGTTCCTGCTGATTGGAAGTGTGCTCTTGTGAAACCACTTTTGAAAAAACTGGACCTTGAACCTGTACTCAACAACTTCCGACCTGTCAGTAATCTGTCCTTTATTTCAAAGTGTGCTGAGAAACTGGTACTTCAACAATTATTGTCGCACTGCTCTGAGAATGTACCGCTTCCTAGCAACCAATCTGCTTATCGGAAATACCATTCTACTGAAACTTGCCTTTTTAAGGTGCAGAATGACATTTTGCTAAGCATGGATCGACAAGAGGTTACACTTCTCGTATTACTTGACTTAAGTGCTGCATTTGACACTATTGATCATAATTTACTACTTAACTTACTTAATCTGATTTCGGTGTTATTGGTAGTGCACTTCAGTGGGTCCGTTCTTTTCTATCTGAAAGACGACAGCGAGTAGTTGTTGGTCAATCTTGTTCTAAAGACTATCAAATGAAGTATGGAGTCCCGCAAGGAAGTTGTATCGGTCCAATCTTGTTCCTGCTGTATACTTCTCGACTCTTTAAACTTATGGAAAAACATTTACCAGATAGGCAAGGCTACGCGGATGATACGCAGCTATATCTATCTTTTCGGCCGTCATCCTCTGAAGAGATGGATTGTGCACTATCTGCGTTATGTGCTGCCATTGATGTGCGTGGCTTATCTCTCACAAACTAAAATTCAATGACACCAAAACTGAGTTTACCATTATTGGTGCTCGCCAACAGCTAGCTAAAGTGGAAATACCTTCTGTGAAAGTGGGGACAGCTGACATAGCACCCTTGACCAGCATCAGGAATCTTGGTGCCTGGTTTGATGATAAAATGTCTATGAATGATCACATCAACAAGACCTGTAGTAAAGCCTTCAGAGGACTTTACAACATCAGACAAATCAGAAAACTTCTTTCAACAGACACTACTAAAATACTAGTCCATGCCTTTGTAACATCGCACCTGGACTATTGTAACTCGCTACTGTTTCGCCTACCTGCATATCAACAAGAACGTCTTCAGAAGGTGCTTAATGCAGCTGCACCAGTCATATGCTTTATTCCCAAGTACGACCACATTACACCATCGCTTATAAAACTACACTGGCTTCCAGTGAAGCAGAGAGTTGAGTTCAAAATTGCTCTATTAGTGTTTAAAGCAGTAAATGGCTTGTCTCCTGTGTACCTGACTAATTTACTTCAGATTCAGCCAACACAGAGATATAAACTTAGGTCTGATGATAAAAAACTACTGTTCATACCAAGATCTAAATCAAAATCAGGTGACCGTGCTTTTGCTATAGCCGGACCTAGAATATGGAACGATTTACCACTTGACATTAGACTATCGGCAAATTTGGAGACTTTTAAAAAAAATCTTAAGACCTATCTTTTTAAAAAGGCTTACTATTGACTCCTAATTGACTCCTAATTGTTAATAATAATTGTATTCACTGGTACTTTTTTACCTAGTCACAGCCCAATCAAAATGTGCCGGCAGTTGGCTATTTGGCCGCCTTCAACGCAGTATCTGCCGCTTACTTCGAATTCACACTTGTCAGACTTGTATTCAGGATGAGGTTGTTCGTGTTGTTGTTAATCACTACGTTTTGATTGCATACTGCTATCCTTCATCCTTTCTCAGGCTATAAGGTCTCTTCTAAACTTCTAGTTCAAATTGTAACTAAGAAATACTCCAGGTAAATGTAAACCCTAGCCGCACACGATCGCTTCTGCAGGAACACGCTCATTGCGTGGGAAAGTGAGCCAAATGGATTGTCAGCGGTCACGGTTGTTGCAGGTACAAACAAGATGGCGTCCAAATGATCTCGTGATGTTGGTGCAGGGACTCGCAAATTTCTAAATGTTTTCGTATGGTATCAAGTATGTAGTCCCGGAAACCCATAGCTTTGCATTGAGATTATATATAGCTCAAATTATTTGAAGATCTGAAGTCTTCACTTTATCTGACTCTATAATATTATTATGAGGCAACTCACTTTCACAGTTGAGACGTACTTGCTTGTACTATAGTTATCCTTTTTTCCAATAATGTTTCTGGTGGAATATAACTTTAATTTGAAAACTGAAGGGTTTTGTGACTCTTAATTCATTACTGTAATCTTAATGCCATCTAATACATGTAGGAGCTCAGTTTACCCTAAAATGCACCAGATGCAACCATTTGAACCCAATTCTTTTAAAAATTTTCGGGGAAGCATGCCCCAGGACTCCCTAACATGCAAGGGCCAGAGGCCCTTTAAGCAGCGGCCTTGGGCCTCTGCTGCCTATTACTATAGCCAGTTTGCCTACTACTCCAAAACATTTTCACTGGGCTGAGTCACTTAATTTCTCCCGCAGTCAACTCCTTCAGATGAGGTTACTGTGACTGTTTTTAGTGAATGTGGGAGTCCATGGGTACAGATTATTCTCTCCAGGAAATCAATAACGTTGAGAATGTCTACTTTAAAGTAACAACTATAGTAGTCTACAACAACGAGTACGTATTCTCT
>NC_090884.1:21283940-21303940 GCF_036669925.1 Montipora capricornis | reverse complement strand
AGGGTGTCGAAAATATCCTGGACGTCTTGCCAAGCACAGTAAACGAGCAATGCTATCCTCTAAGAATCATTTGTAACGCCTTCAAGAAAGAACTCGAAGGAATGTTTCCGGGGTCGCCATTTACATGTAGGACCAACGCTACATGTAGTTGGGTTGCCTTTGCAGTTGAACAGGCTTATGTTTCCAAATTTGATGTTTACTGGCATTTTCCAGTATTTATGTTTTCTGGGAATCTATTGACAATTGATTTTATCCTTGTCGCCAGTTGTAACACTCTTTCATTCACATTTAAGCGTTATTCAAACGATATAACTCCTAACTTTTTGTCTTTGTGCCACTCTGCCATTTTCATCCAAAAACTATCCCGTAATATGTTTTCCAGGCAGCTACAGGCAGCACATGCGAAAGGGTGCCATGCAAAAACTGTTATTCCAAGGGTTGCACACCATTGCAGAGGAACTTGCACATGGTTCCGTGAAGGAACCAATCTGAGGGTCAGGCGGTGGCTGCAAACTTGTGAGTACTCCATCATAAGCCATCCAGGCATTGCCTTGGACTTTGCAGAATATGTGCAAATCCAAAAGGTTGTAAAGAGTTAAATTGCGCCATCTCAAAGGGAAATGAGTTGTGAGTATTAAAGAAAAGATGAAAACGGCTTGTGACCAGGCAATGATATCTTCAATTTTGTGCTTGAGACGCTTGGCAGAAGACATTAACTTAAAGATAATTCTACTGGCAAGAAGGAGCTGAGGCTCTGACTCACTTTCCCTCAAGTTGACTGAGAGAAAGTTTGGCAAGATAGACAGAGTTTCCAGTAATAATCTATTTACAAGACTAGTACATAACCAGTGAGAATACGCGCCCAATAATGAACGGCTGCTGAAGGGATGGCAAGAAGGGCAGGGACGATGATCTGAGGGAACAAGATGAAGCACTTGGTACTTGGTGTGAACAAGCTCACAGGCTAACTGAGCGATGACATTGTTGGAAAGGTGAACATATTAATGGAAGAAGGAACCAAAATAGGCCTACATGTACCTGTGCCTGGAGAAGCTGGTAATTGTGCAGTAGAAGAGGCCACTGGCAAGCAGCGGCCCGGAAAAGAAAAACTGGACGTAGCCAAAGGTGTAGTGGCCGGTAAGGATAAAGCTGTGGCCTGATCAAATTGAGGTGTCCTGGCCGAGTCAAGCTACTAGCGGGCAAAATGTGTTGACAGTGGAAGCAGTTAATAATTCTCCAGATAAACTGTGCACAGTACTACATGTAGCTGAGCCTGCTGAAGAAGAACTTGATGTGGAAAGCTCAGGACTAATGGAAGAAAGATCCGAGTTTGAGTTTTCTGGATCAGTGGCCATGTTAAAATAAGTGCTCTTGAAACCTGTAAGCAAATGAACTTAAGAAGTAGGGCTTTCCTTTTTAAGGAAATAAGCATAAGAGCAAATGAAGAACCTGAGGCCAAAAAGAAGCAAGCAAACAAAAAAAGCACATGGTAATGCCCCTGAACAGCATTTATTTAAAACATGATTAAAAAGTTCAGCAAAGCTGATATGGTCGTGTACAATTACGGGTAATAAAATTAGAGCTAATTAATTACAATAAAACTAATATAAGAACTCGACATATTTACAAATGTGGCTTAAAAGAACACCTTTTTAAAAGCATCAATGTTGCAAAGTGATCTCATTTGGTTTTCCAGGGCATTCCACAGAATAATTGACTTATAAGAAAGAGCATGCTTTCTTGATCATATCAGTCCTAGTAACCATAACCATTTCCATTTTCCTCCTGAAATCGTATCTGCTTTCATACTTTACAAAAAGACAGCTCATGGGACATGGTAAAAGATGATAATAAGCCTGATGCGCTAGAATTAGTAATCGTTTCTCGTACATAGTCTCCAAGGTATTCCATTTTGCTATGGCAAGAACCGCCTTGCTTGGCGTACACCAAGTAAAAACGATTAATGGGTGTCAATTTGTCACGTCCACTGAGCAGCATAATTATATTCGGTCTTAGTAGGATGGGGAGTGAGACAGTTCTCACAACACCATGTATATAATTATTTAACTTGGAAGCCACCAGATCAAAAGTAGGAGGCGAGACATAAACAGTGGTATCGTCTGCGTACATGTGAAGCTGTGGGTCGCCATCTATACCCTCAGTGATACTGGGCAGGTCATTACAGAAGAGGGAAAACAGTGTGGGGCCCAGCACCAACCCTTGTGGTACACCAAAAGTACCTGGCATGGCTTGAGATTGACACCCATTAATCGTTATTACTTGTGTTCTTCGAGAGAGATAATCCCTTATCCACCACCATAAATCCCCAGCTACACCAAGACTCTGAAGTTTTCGAAGCAAAATGGAGTGGGGACTTGCATCAAATGCCTTACAAAAGTCAACGAATATCATGCCTACAACATATTTCATGTTGAGTGCTTGTCTCCAGTCATGCGTTATCTTCACTAGCAACAGCCCGGTGGAATGACCCTTTTTGTACGCCCACTGATGAGGGTTTCCAAGTCCCTGTCCTGTGACATGCGTGATAATAGTTGACGCCACCACTGACTCCATCAATTTTCCAGGCACAGTTAGAAGCAAAATGGGCCTATAATTATGCTTATCAGTTTCATCGTCACTTTTCTGGAGAGCTGAAATATTTGCAGCCTTCCATGTAGCCGGTACAGTGTTGCAAGTGGCGCTTGTATTGAATACAGACAACAAAGATGGAATAATTGAGTCACCAGCAAACTTTAAAAGTTTTGGTGCAACACTGTCGGGTCCCGAGGCTTTATCGGCTTTCAACTTAGCCATCGAGCTGACAATATCCTCATACGATAAATTTATGTTCATAACACAAGGCGTGACGGTGGGAATATGAACGTTGCTTTGAGTCAAGTTGGTATTCAGCAATTAGTTGGCCAGTTTTTCGCCAATAGTTGAAAAGTGCTCATTCAGTATGTTGGCCTTGTCCAGGTCAGAGGTACATGTAACAACTTTTCCATCCGCATTTCTGATCCCTAATATCAGGGCAATTGATTTGCCGTTTGTCGCATTTCTTACCAGTCTCCAATAGGATTTACAATCCTTCACTTCATTAAACAGTTCCAAATAGTACTTGCTCTTAGACAGCCTTACTTCCGTGGTCACTCTATTCTGTAACACCCGATATTCAGCCCACAGATTTGGATCACCCAGACGTTGTGCCTTTTTAAGCGCTTTAAAACGTTTATTCATCAAATGCTGTATTTGAGATGTTATCCAAGGTACCGAGACACTCCTAATTTTAACTTCCTGTAAGGGGCATGCACCTGACAGATATCATTGAACATGAGTGACCACGCCCAATAGCAATCGTCCGGATCATCAAACACGGAACAGACTGACCACGGCGCATTCTCGATATCCTTCACAAATGCTGCTTGGTCAAATCTCTTAAAGGTGTGGGCTCTGACTATTTTAGGACGCGGCCTTTTTATTTTGGACCATATTGTAGCAAGGACTAACTTATGATCTGAGATTCCCAACTCAGTTGTTTTAATAGTTCCCTTGATAATCTCCGGCGTACTGGTAATAACCAAGTCAATCAGGGTCTGTGTGTCACTTGTAACTCTTGTTGGCTGATTTTTGTCGTTCATTACACTATAGTTAAATTGCTGCAGTATATCTTGTAATTTCCTACCGGTGTATGATTTAACCCCCTATTTCTGTCCCTTCTAACAATCTTATAGTTGTCCACATGTAATTGCTTGTCCAATATGTTCTCGTCTAAGAAGGTTTCAGTTATTGCTAAAATGTCTAAGCGGCACACTTTAAGTAAAAGTCTGATTTCATCCATCTTATTTCTCAAGCCTCGAACATTCAATTGTGCTACACTGAAATTATTTGAGCCATGGTTGATTTCAATCGCAAATTTCATTAAATAATCTTCACCTTCCATAGATATGCCTTGCCATCCAGGGTTTAGTTCAACATCACCAGAGAGTTTGCATAGTACGAAGCTCTGCTTGAACTCCAGGAACCCTTTAGTCTACAACAAAAACTGCCAGGAGCCGCAGGCTTGAAATTGAAGTTGAAGTTACCAAAAGTCTGGAGACAAATATCACCCTCAATTGCTGAATTTAGCATTTCTAATACAAACAAAGCAATGTACCAATGAGAAGGATACTTACATGTAGCTGCATTATGAATGATATTTAAATGCGTTAAAACCAAGCCTAAAAGTAGGAAACTTCTTGTAACTGTGGAGCTGTAGCAAAGCGTGACCACCATGACCGCAAGTGGTGCAAACCTCCCTGGAGTCCCCCGAAATATCCCAGGCAAACTGCTACATTGGCTTGGTTTTAACTTTGCCTAAATTTTTTTTTACGCATGATGCCGTGTCACGTTTGTGGGAGTCCATTGATCTCACTAGCCCTGCTCCCAAATCGGTCAAGTTATGTTATTACAACTTACAAAGTACGGTGTACAGTAATTTAATTGGTTTGCTGCCCATGATTACTGTACCATGATTGGTCGGTACTGTAATTTACGGATCCTCGTTTTCTTTCCCATAGACTTATGGCCCGAACGCTTTGTGCTTGGGCCATAAAGCAGTGGGAAAAAACTTGGTCGGTAACTTAAAGAACGGACCTCAAACTTGGTTAGTAAGAGGTATTTACAGTGTATTCATGGTTATGATAATAATATTGTTGCAACAAATATGTAACAATTCGGCTTCGCCTCATGGGCTATTGACCCGTAGCCCTTGCGGGCGAAGGGTCTAATTGTTAAATAGTCTCAACCCTTGTTATTTGACATATCTCCTTTTTCTTAAATGCAGAGTACATCATCACTGGAAAGCAATTTAGAAGGGCTTGCTAGTGTTCTGGAAGCTGATTTGCCTAATTACAAAGAGAGAATCCTCAAGATTATTTGCACTTGGTGAGAAGAGAATTTGGATTGCAATGACCTGAACATTCTCATTTTATTCATGTAAATCTACGAAACTTCATGCATCACCAAAAAAGCACTTCCATTACCTTTTTGGCCAGCGTTGATTTCCCTATTGTTCACACAGTTGTCATATTTTTGTGACTTTTTGACTTAGTCTAGGAGTCTTGTTGTGACTTAACTTGCATTAGTTCCAATTATTTTCATGATTTTGATAAGACATGCATCTGCAAAAAAAGTTGTCAAAGGTATTGTACAATACATGCCATGTTATGGTGAATTTGAAGTTCCCTTCATTGTTACTAAAAATGCATTTTTGCTTCTTTTCTTTTTCATGGCAATTCTAATCATAAGCATTTTTTTTAAGTGCTTCAAATCTACCAGAAAAAATAACTGTGTACAGTACACTGGTGGGACTTCTGAATGCAAAAAATTACAGTTGTGGAGAGGAGGTGCGTGTCTAAAAGATATTGCTACATATACATGTATTTATACTACCCTATTGCATGAAATATCAATCAGTTATGACGCAACCTTCCATTTCCCACTCTAAATCAGTGTTGTGGTTTGCAGATTGTAAGTTCCTTTTAGAGGACGTAATTTTATGTTAATGCTCCTGTGATATTTCCCTTGTAGGGAACAGTGTAGGATAGTTTTCCTCAAAGAGTTGTTTTCTTGATTAAGAAATGTTATTTTCAATTGTTTCAAGTTTTTAGACATGATCCTGGAGAATCTCAAGGATGTTCTTGTGGCTGCCCAATTTGATAGAGCAAGGTTAATGGTGGGTAATTTTTAATTTATTTTGTTATTTGTACTTGTAAAATATAGTACAATCAACTAATGTAGTTTTCTTCTTAATTCTCTCTCCTCTCCAGTGTAGTGCAGGACACCACCCTGTTTTTGTCCACTTCTTGTTTTTCATTTACATGTAGCTTGAATGATATGCTGCTACTAAATGCATGAGTAAACATTGTGGAGTGTATCTTTTTTTGAAGGTGCGATTTCTTGCTGATCTGGTTAACTGCAGAGTCCTAATGCCTAGTGCACTATTAGAGTTTTTTAACTTGTTAATAGCTGCAACAATGGAGGATGATATTCCACAGGTAATTTACAACATGCCTTACATGTGGGACAATGCAAACGTTCTGTACTAATTCAAATAAATTATGGTTAATTATAGGATGTTATTATAATATTGTACACATGTATCAGCTGGGCAGTTTACTGGTATATTTTTTTTTTACAGTTTCGTTTTTCTTTCTTTCTTGGGAAGTGAAATCTGTACTTATCTTTTCAACTGCTTTAAATTTCCTTTTGCAAATTTGCACTTCAGTTTTCCTGTGGGAACATTTTTTAATGCTTGCTTTGATGCAAATATAACAACCCACAAAATATGAGCTATTGCTTTGTCTGGATGGTTCAATACTTTCAGGTGGCACTTACATGTACCAACATTACAGTACTATCTGTAGCTTAAGAAAAAGTAATCCTGGCACTTATCTGGACAACAAATGTCTCTGAAAAATTCAGGCGGATTCAATGGTGCTGATAAAAAGTGAATGTCATCTCCTCCCAGGCTGAAACAAAATTTGAGTTCTTAACAATTTTCTTGTTTAAAATTAAACAATTTTATTGAAACTACTTGATTTCTCAACACTCTGCAAGATTCAGTTACTGGTACTCTGTTTGACACAGTTTGCCAAGGCCTTTAAATGGTTTCAAGATGAATTGAAATGAAAACGTATTACCATTCTTTACTCTCAAAATCAAGTGTCTCACCAAAAGCCTGCACAGAAAAATGTAGGGTCTTTTTTCTTCCACATGCTAGATCTAAATCACGCTGTTCTGGATACTAATCTAGCAAGCCAGCTCTGCTCACAAAATTCACTGTGGAATTATAAGAAAAATAAAGACCCAAAATCTTAAGCACCGCCATAGAAACCTTAATCATGATACATGTACCTCAGTCTGTAAGCAATATTCATTTGATTCATGGATGTACATTGTAGTTACTTGTAGTTGAAGTATTACATTACTTCTACATGTTTAATAAGAAATTAAGTCCAATTCTAATTGTTTTGCAAGCTCCTTTTTTTTTATATGCACTGTGTAAAACTCAAAACTACTACAACCCTTGTGAATTCAAAACCAAAACACTGAACAGCTGCTTTGTGTTAATTAATGCATAGAAATTCTTTTTGCCTGGATCCATTCTTGAAACCTTTCCTGACAATTGTTACATGTAGCAAGCTACTCAGTCTTTCCCAGACAAGAAGGCGAATATCAATCATTTCATTTCATCTCAAAAATTGGTTTATCTCCAATAGGTTCGTTCTGACTGGTTTGCTTACACAGTTTTGTCATCATTACCTTGGGTAAGAGCTCCTTATGTGATATTTTAGTATCTTAGCAGAGCACCATGGGTAAGATTTTTTGGGAAATCTATCCATGTGCGAAATTTTGATTATGACGTCAGCGTACACCTGTCCGCCCGCACGTACAGACTGTCAGGGTGGAGGTGGGGAGGCAGGACAGCCTCTGGGGAAGGGAGTGTTCGGGCAATTTTCCTTGGCGGGAAATCATGTGGCAGCTTGCATTTGGCAACTCACACTTTTCTGGCGGGAAATGATATTAGTGAGGGGCAACGGGATAAAGATTAAAGATCACTAGAGAAGAGGAGACGAAATTTGAGAAAATAATTTTAAGTGAAAAAAGCCTTGAGAGAAGCCAAGGAAGGAGAAGAAGATAAAATTTAAATGAAGAACACCGTAAAGGTGAGAGAAGAAGAGCGAGAAAAACACTAATTTACAACGGTTGGCTTTAAGGTAAGTGCATGTTTCCCATTTTTAATGCATGCCTGGCTGCCTCACATATTTTGTAAAACTTGCTAAAAAAAACGAAGAAGGCCTGAATCGTTTGCAATTCCGTGTTGACAGAAAGTCTGGCATATTTCAACCATCACATTTCTGCACATGGTGCTCATGCAAGAGTCTTGAGCAGTCTTCTTTATCATCTTCTGTTCATCGAATGTAACCTCGCTATTAAACATTGAAACTGAAAATACTTGTCTTACCCACAACTTTAGCACTTTAACGTAATGAACATTGTTTCTACCCAACTTTGACATTTGATTTAGCTTATTCTGGAATTTCTTCATTCAGCACAGTTTTTCCATATATTTGTTAATTACAACAAGAACGTGAACGGAACATTCGAAGCTTAGTAACCAGGCATTAGATCGGACGCGAAAATGGAAAACTGGACACCGGAAGCAGCGTGGTTTTTTTTTTAACCTGCATGAAACATTGCCCAGTGTAACAGGGTCTTTATTACAAGTATTTTGTTCGTCAGTAGTTGACACAAGACTATTTTGTCCGACAAATTTGCTATCAAAGTGCTAAACAGCGAAGAAACAGTGGGCCATCTACCACGCAAATACTTCAGAATAGCATTTTTCTCTCACTCTTGGAGGATCGATTCACAACACCTTTTTCAAATGTTCCACAGATAAGCCACACCCCCAATTTCTAGTGACTATTTTTGGAAAAAAGGTGCGGCTTATCTGTGGGTTTTTACGGTAGTAAGATTTTTTCTGTTGTTCTAAACTGAAGAGAGAGGCAGTGTGGCCCAGTGGTT
Source organism: Montipora capricornis (assembly GCF_036669925.1). Classification (NCBI taxonomy): domain Eukaryota; kingdom Metazoa; phylum Cnidaria; class Anthozoa; order Scleractinia; family Acroporidae; genus Montipora; species Montipora capricornis. The sequence continues at coordinate 21,295,372 of NC_090884.1, read as the reverse complement.
AGGGCGCTTGCCTTGAGATCCGGAGATCCCTGTAGTAGTCCCTGGTTCAACTTCCTAGCTGCACTTGTAAATAGCCAACTGGTTTGCCTCCGGCCAGTTGGGATTCTTAACAGTTGTAATTGTTGTTTTCTGTTGTTTCGTTGATTGTGTTTCATTGGCCCTGAAAAGCCCCTATGGGGAGCGGTCAATTAAGTATGTATGTATGTATGTATGTATGTATGTATGTATGTAGTAAAGATTATCAGTCAAACAGAAAATGTTGTGAAAGAGATTACTGTGCATGTAATTTCGGTTTTAGTTATTGATTAAAATAATTGTTGTTTCTTGTTGGAAAGGCTTGTTTGTTTACTGCTGTCAGCTCAGACGTGTTAGATCACTGTAAACTGTATACACTAATGATGATTAATTTTGTGCTTTATGCAGAAGCATAATTATTTCCATATACACTATATTGCTATCAGGGGTTAGAAAGGGGAGCTCCACTTTTAGGCTTCGCTAAATCTATTCATTAAAAACTGAACTACGGACATCAGATTTCAAGCATTTTCATTGGCTGACACCGCACACAGGCCATAAGTTCGTATAGTTGCTGTACCTAATGTGGTCAAGGAACACATCTGCAATAAAGCAAGCTGAAAATATTTTTGGTTGACAAAAGCTATTTTGGACCAGAATTGGCCAAGGCAGAAATTGATGCTTTAGTCGACAACACATGGAAGAGTTGTTGATCCTGGAGTTTCTAATAAAACAATTATTCTACATCTAGATAAACAATGAGCATTGTTTATCTATCACTTCATGTCCAGGGTGCCCCATAGAATAATTGTTAAATATTATTGCTGGTGGTGATCTGGGGTGAATGAAGTGTGTCTGACAGTTGGTTAGGGAAGTGAATGTGATAATTATGCTTAAACTTTATCTTGGCTTGGGGTTGAGCTAAAGAGATTTTCAGGTTGGTTAAAAGAGGTGTGACCTTTGTTTGGGGGAGGGGGGGGGGGGGGGTCAAGAAAGACTAAAGGTGTCGAAGCAAATCCCCATTGCTCTTTCTACATGTTCGAAGACATGGTTCCATATGCTGTAAAAAACAAATTACCTTATGAAATTTTATAATCTTGTTTTTTTTGGCAGTCCTGGAAGTCAGGGCTCCAAGTTTTGTGTACTGTACATTCTCTGCACTTGATTTTTAAGAGATATGATGTTCACAGGCTGGAAAAGAGCTTGCAGAGAAAAAGAATCAGGAATTTGGACAGTTGTTGTTAACTATGGAAAACTACATAAGGTACGTACAGTGCCATTAACCAGGAACATGTGTCAAGAAGAGCCCCCTGGTTAATAATATATACTCTAACATTTCATTATTTTACTGTACACTACAAAATTATACAAGTATTTATGATTACATTGATTTGAGACAATCATGATTTAAATTGAAGTGAAATTATAAAAATAATATGCCATTGCTGAAACAAGCTCGTTACTCCAGTAAACATTGTCTTGGAAAAGGAAATATACGTATGTTTGTTGAGCATTTTGCATATTCATTCATGGGATAGTGTGGCTCTGCTAATTTCAATTCACGCCTGTTGCACCAAAACTGAAATTTGAGCGAAATTTTCATTAAACGTTACTTTCTCTTGCAAAATTTGAGTTCAGTTCAATCTTAAACTATGATGTAAAACTATTTCCACCCCACCGACGAAATGAAGGGAGATTTGTTACGAAATATTATACCCAAATTTCTTAGTCAATGGAACATTTGCTGGCTATGAAACAGTTCATTTTAAGGCATAAGGATTTCGGCAACACAAGCAAACTGGTTGATGTTGAAAACTGGTCAATTCCACAGGTCGCAATGTCAAGCTCTGAGAGGGCATGATTACTTGATCCTGGTTGATTAACAGTTGCTCAGCCAGAGCAAGTGAGGTTACAAGAGAATCTTTATCCACATATAAAATACATTCTGAGCACTATTTTTGTTGATAGCAACAATTTTTTGTAAATTTAAGACTTTAAGACTAAACTGTTCGTTCAACTGGCTTCCCTGAACACAGTAGCTTTGCCCTTTAAATGTGATTAACATGTAATCGCAATGTGCCCTTGTGCAATTAACGATTAATTTCACTTGTATTTTCAAAGTTTTCCACTATGGTCCACTGTGATTGGTGCATTTAGAAGATAATAATGTTCTCTTAGTGGTTCAAAAACGAGTTTCCTGAATGTTCCCCGGATTGCTCAGCTCTGCTGTTATGATTGTTGATCATAGCCTATCCATGCTTCCAGAATTTCTATCCCAAGTTGTCCCTGTTGATGTTGTTGATCATGATAAATAAACATTACTTCATTCCAAAGCAGGTGGTGTCTGGTCTTGTGGGTGCGCTCTGAAACGGCAGAGGTCTATGTCCTAGCCAACTGCATGTCTCTGTCATGCTCCATGATTTGATCTTGCACAGGTCTTCCAGTCTTGCTGAAGTACATGTAACTTTGCCACATTCAGTAAACCACGCTCTCTTGTTTACCCAGGTTCACAGCATCTTTTGGCTGTACTAACTGTGATTGTAGTGTAGTCTTTGACTTGAGCCAGCGCCTATGCCGTGTTGTTGTTGTAGGCAATGGCAAAGTTGTTCAGACAGACCTTTGACATAATGTAAGACTGTGGTAGACTTAAACTCGATTTCAGGTTCAGCACTGGTTGTCAGATTCCTGGTCTTGGTCATTTCCTGCATGAAAGGAAAAGGATAGCTATTAGAAACAAGAACAGATGACCAATGTTTCTTCTCTGTGGAGAAGGCAGAGGGTTTAGTTATACAATGTTTGGTGCACTCATAGAGACACTTGACAATACTGCATTTTGTCAATAATTATTGTGGATGGAGTGAATCATATTGTAAGTACTGATCAGTATGAGGTGGCTTCCTGTATATGCCAGTGGTGAGGACCGTCCATCTGGTTCTCTTGAAACTGCTGTATCCAGTTTGCTGTTGTTCTCTGTATCCATGGTGAAATGGATGAAGGGCAGTTGTGCAGTAGCTATCTACGATTAGTAATTAAATGTACGAAGATTTTGATAAGCATCACAAAGTCTCCCTTTGCTCTCCTCCCCAACTTCAGCATCACTTGCGGACCCTAAGTCCTCAAGTAAAGATAGATTTACCCTCACCAAAAAAATAATGCTAACGCTCACCTTTATGTTATTTCTTGAAAATGGGTAGCAAATACTTAAGGGGAACCTGTTGGATATCAAAATTGGGCAATATGTACATCTAATTATGTACACATATTTCTGGACATATGATAATGTCAAAATTTTGAGAAAACTTTTGCAAATAACTTTCATTTTTCAACTAGTCGGAGAAGCAAGAAGCACGTCACGGCGCTACGAGTATGGTCAACTGATGAGCCTCACCCTCAAGAAGAGGTGAGTTCCTTCACAAGTTATTCAGTATTTCTCTCTGTTTTTATGCTTATGTAATTAACAATTGCCAATTTTAGGTGAAGTTGTATTGAAGTAAACATATCTCATACATGTAAAAGTAAAAAAATAATAGTAACCTTGATCTCAGATTAGACTGTAAAGAGCTTTGTGTTCTTCTTTTGTTTGGGTTTCTCTAATTCATTGATGCTGTACTTCACATACTTAGTTTGTTGTTCTTGTCACCCATTTCACACTGGGCAGCAAGTTGTCTCCAATCTGTTCTCTTGGTTGTCAAAATAATTATTGAATTTTCTCAAGCAATATATCAAGGGGCTTCAGTGCGGTTTTCCAGGGCATCTTTGGTCTGCCCTTTATGTTTTACTTGAGCAGGCACCCAAGTAGTTGATATAGTGGCTGGTCTTACCAGGAGTTTAACCACATCACCTACAAGACAAAAAAATGTATTCTACCTGACAATGTCCCTCAATGGTTTTGTGCCTTGTTTTTTTTTATGTAATCTGTCCACTTAACGTAACATTTACTGATATTTTACATTTTTCTCAACAGTATTTAGACTGTCTTTGGGCACAAATACAAAAGCTGAAATCAGATAACTGGCAGGTGTGTTATGGGGTATCAACTGGAATTTGCACAGATAATAGAATCTGATGTGATCTTTTCTGGGACAATGCATTGTACTAGAATTTGCTTATTGTGTGATTTAAGGCCATGGCTCAAACTGGTTTCAACACTTTCAAGGGACCTTCTTATTAGAAGGATTGACACTACAACACTTTTGTAATCCTATGCTATCATGTGAAACATCAATTATTGCTGAACATCATCCAGTCATTTTTTGTGACCTAACAAGTTTCCATGGCAACAGGAAAGCCTTGCAAAAACATCCTATATTTTGCCTTTAGTTGCTCCTATCTGACAAACGAACTGGGTGACCCCAATTTTTTATTGCACAAAAGTGATCAGGAGGCCAGGATGAAACTCTGCAAAGTTTAAAAAAATTCTGTGTAGCGGATTCAGAACTACCTTAAATAATCTAAAATTTAAGGTAGCTTTGAATCCGCTCCACATAATTTTTTAAACTTTGCAGAAAGTTTCATTCTGGCATGCTCATTACATTTCAGAAATAAAAAATGGGGGTCACCAAATTCGTTTTTGAGGTAAGAGAAGCTAAAGCCAAAATATGGGGTGTTTTTGCAGGGCTTTCCTGTTGCTGCGGTATCTTTTTATGTCACAGAAATGACCAAATCTTTTTCAACAATAATTGGTGTTTGATATGGTACCAAAACATTGCTGTTACGTGATAAAATGTTGTAGTGTCAATCCTTCTAATAAGAACGTTTCTTTCAGGTGTTTAAACTGGTTTGAGCCACCTTAAGGTGATTCCCTAGTACTGGTAATAGAATCTGTCATAGATTTCCCATTCAAACTTGGCATACTGTTGTAACATGTCAAGGAGATGATAAAAATGTAATAAAAAAGGGGGGTCACGGAGCTTGTTTTCCTGGTACGACACTGACAAATACAGCTATTTGAGCTACTTTGACAATTGCCGTGCACTCCCAATGTTGGACGAATTTAGTTTGATTCTATAAATGTAATCCAACGTATAATGCAGAGCATGGTGTCATTCTATGGTTAATTCATGAAGGTACCTAAAAAGTGTACCTAACACCCCAAAATAGGTTTAACTTGAATGTGAGCTGTTCGCCTCATAATGGCTCCTTCCGTACAATTTTATGAAATTGTACAAGTTTTTCACTATTCCATGAAGGCAGTGTCCGCAGCAAATATATGAAATAAAAAATGGGGGTCACCGTACTCGTTGAGGAGAAAATAGCCATTGCTTAATGGATTATGCTCGGCATCAATGAAAATCCGTCATTTTATCAATGTGCCTGTTCCACTGCTCTTGCCAGTAATGCAAGAAATTATGTGCAATGGGATTGTGCAATGCCAAACTAGGGAATCACCCTAAGGAGGTGGTGTCGTTTGTGTAGCTAAAAGATCGTTTTATTTTTATTCCAAATAATTTCTGGCCAGCTCTGCTTCCCACTTACAGCAAGGGAGTAAATATCTACTTCTACCAAATAAGGATTAAAACCATCCAGATTAACCTATTGACCAGATTTTACTACAATAATATTATTTTGTTTAGGAGAAGCATATCAGAAGACCTTATCTTGCGTTTGATGATGTATTAGGGGATGCTTTAGAGGTACAGCATAAAATTATTATGTAAGATGATATCATCAAAGATTGGGCTAGCTATTAAAGTATGGACAATGCCTATAATATACATTGTATGAACATCATCAAGGACAGATGCGCTGTTTTAACAATGAATGTAGCTTGTATTGCTCTTCTCTGCTGAATTGAGTACATGTATACCCACATGACATTGCGAGAGGCAATTAACCTACTTAAAACTGTGCCTTTGCTAATAATTATAACCCCTTTCTGTCATAAGGAAAGTGGGATGAGTTGTTAAAGAGAGACCATAAAACTCCATGTTACATGTTGGAAATTACTGAAGACTGATGGAACTGCAATCAAAAGAAAATTACTCTGAAATTTTTTTTCAGATAAGCTATTGGAAGACTATTGTCTTCATCTTACATGAATGCAATGTAATTCCTAAGAAAAACATTTCCTTTCTGGACCTGCCAGATAATTATAATGTATTTTGCCAAACAAGCAAAGTGTACAGAATGTTATCTTCTGTACCTTGACATGTACAATGTCTGCTTAGTCTGGCACAATGCCTGTTGCAGGCACAGATTCTTACAATAATCAGACAAGTGCATTTTGTCCAACTTTGGAAAGAAGCAGTTACTAAATTAAGTTGATAAACCAGGATGTAGTGCTATCCATGTTCACTAGTTTGAGTCTGTTCTTTGTTGTAGTGGTTTTAGTCAAGTGCTTCTCTGTGGTGATCATTATAATATTATAATATTAATTTTTATATTTATCTGTAGCTCACATATTCGTATGTACCTATATTGACAGTTCAATGATTGTGTTTTCTGTCTTGGCAGCATACCCTTCCGTCATTCAAAGTTCCACTTCACAAGGATGGCACTGTTTATCCCCTACCAAATGTAGTTTATAGGATGTTTGATTATACAGATGTTCCAGAGGTGAGTAGTTCTTGCACTTGGAAGCCTTACCACTCTTTATAACACATTCAATAAAATTGCTGTGTTCTGATCGCATAAAAGCAGTACAGTTTATGCTGAAGTCTACTTTCATGAGCCCCAATTAAGTTGCTGTGGCAACCACACAAATGCAACTTAGACCAGCAGATGCACTTGGCTGATATTACAAAATTAATGAAAACTTGGATGAAAGTTCTTGATACATTGTAAATCTTTCCTTAAGATTTGGTTGAGAAAAATTTGCAGCATGTAGTAAAGACAATGTCACATGTACCAGTATTATAATTGAAACTTGAGAATGGGAATTTTTTATACTAATCACTGCCTTGTAACTACTTGAAAGTACTCATTAAACACTTAATGACTGGTCCCGAGGGACTGGTCCCAAGGGAAACAGTTTTCCGAGAATCTCAATGTTTCCCGAGGTGCAGCTTAGGGAAAAATTGAGATTTGAGGGAAACAAAACGAACTTAAGTGATTTGTTATATAGCACAAAAAGAAAAACGAGCAATGGCAACGACAACGGCGGTCGTCGGTCAACATCCGCTGGTAACAGTGCACTGTTACCCCCTGAGGTCATAGATTTTGCACTGCTGTCCGCTCAGAGACTTTTGGCGGGAAACAGTTTTATTGTTGGATGTCATGTGACATCAAAGTAACCAATGAGAGCGTGCGCTGCTGGGGGAAAAAACTCAGCTATATAATAACAACAGATATTTATTTTTTTCAAGAATAACATTGCATTTTAAAAGTGCCCCTGCCGCTGCAATTTTAAATTAGTTTTATCGATTGTTTTGCTTTCACGATGCCCATTTAACATCGTAGGAATTTTAATGTGTAGGTGAATTCTTGAAAGGATGGAACATAATTTATTTTGTAGTAAATAATTATATTTATGCCCTTGAGCCCAGTCTCACCCTCAGGGTAACAGGTTTGTCAATGAAGGGTGCTGTAAGTAAAGTACTACAATGTATCAAGCAAGCAGGCAGAATAATTGCAAAATCTATCCTTGGGAAGCTGTTATCCTCTGGGAGTGGACACAAAACCAGCTCCTTTCACAGTGGCTTTTTTTCACACAGCTCGTTGGGATGGAGATTTTATAACATGTATGCAATTTGCAATTAGGGTCCATCCATGCCAGGTGCTCATGCAATTGAGAGATACCTTGTAGAGGAAACTATCAGGAGAACGCTCAGTGCTCATTTTAAAGACAGAAAAGAATGGTGAGATGATTTGAATTGATCCTTTTCCCTTTTAAGAGTGACACTTGAACAGAAACAGATTTTCTCAAATTTTGAAGTTTAGCTGATTTTATAAGGCAGGCAGTTTATATATACATCTTATTGAATGGTTGATTTTATAAGGCAGGCAGTTTATATATACACCTTATTGAATGGTTTAACATGTAATACGCGCAGATATTTTGCGAGTTGCATAGTACATGAGCAATAACGGATTTATTATTGCAGCATTATGCCATTTTCTAGTATTTTGGATTCTTCCTGCATTGACTGAGAGTTGTATTGATTGTATAATAAGGCCCGTGCGAATGACGAAAATTGGATGGTGAAATGATGAGTGACCACAAGCTTAATAGACCATTTTCGAATTCTGACGCCTGGACTGGATCTAGCATGAAATGGAGGCTAATGCGGGCAAATCCTTTTCACACGAATACTGTCATTCTTCACAGCGAAACTACCAGAAAAAGCACAAAAGATTGAAATTTTTGCCGAAATTCGAAGGCAAACATTTTATTATCCTGAAGATCTGGAAACCAACCAACAAAAAAGTGCAACACAAACAAGGAGACGACTACTAATATGAAGACTCTTCTCCGCTACCGTGGTGGAAGTTAAAAAAAAATGAGAAAACTGAAATCTTACCTGCGGCCGAGCTTGACCACCTTTTGTCGAAGAAACATTGCCATATAATAAACAATTTACTAACCTCATTTGCTCGAGCCGTACTGGAGAATATTGGCCCTCGGTCGGGGCTGCCACGACCTCGGGCCAATATTCCCGAGTACGGCCCTCGCGCTCGGTTTAGTAAGCGGTTACTATTCACCTCCCCTTCGGTGAACAATTGTTGAATAGAATACTTGCATTCTTCTAGTGCCAATCAGCTGTTAAATTTACCTGGGAAGTCTAAAGTGCCAACTGAGTATTGCATCATAGAGGTTAGTTGTAGTCGTGAGTATTTCATAATCCTTCTCCCTGCAGATACTGGTGTAGGCATTGTGGTCTTTGTCTATATTTTTGTTAAATGGATCGTGGTCTTGTTCCTCCTCATTATGTGTTAATTTTTGCGTCTTTCAGGTGCTATTTTCCGAAATGTTTAGGCTTCCGAACTCGCACAATGTACAAATATTTTATGGATCCTTAATTATTGAACTTTGCAAATTACAGCCAAACACTATGCCTGGAGTTGTATCCTTTTGGTTTCAATTCTCTTGTTTTTTTCTCCGCAACAATTAGCATCAAAGGTGTTAGAAAAAATCATCCTTACAATCACTGAAAGATTTAACACTGGATTTAACATTTTTGATTAAGATGGCATGTTTCTTTTTGAATGCAAAGCTTGTCAATCAAGAAGGTCATGAAAATAAACTAGAGAAGAGTCTTAGAACAGGTCAGGGGCCTGCGTTCTTATCTGAAGGGCCCAAGTGATGATATAATAAACTGACTTTGAAGTGGTTATCAATTTTTGTTCATAATGCGGTGTACATATGTCCTTGTCCTTAACTGAGGTGTTAACAGGTTGCACAAGCCACAGAACTATTATATGAAAGGCTTGATGCAATGAACGTGACCTGTGTACAGAGGTTTGTACTTATGTAAAAAATTAACTGATATTATTTTTACATTTAAAAGAAAAAGTGAACGGTAGGGTAACGTGGGACAAAATTAAAATTGTACCAGTTGATTGTTTCAGCAGTCATGGCACTAAAATCAAACATTAGAGAAAGTGAGAAAGCAAAAAATTAACAATTTTATTGTTTGTTATTTATATCGCTTTGCGCGTTTTTTTGTGATCATAAGCATGGTCATTTGATATAATTGTTGTGGTCGATTGACAGGCGTTGCGAGCCGTGGAACAATTTTCATACATAGGTATGAAAATCCCGCCAAAGCTGAAATTCATCCAATCAGATCGCTACGATAAGCAATGGCAATTTCCATAACAAAAACAAACGGTCGAAAAGTCTGTCGGTTGAAGGTGGGCCTTTGATCAAAAGAAAGGCTGAAGATTTCCGTGTCTTGTTATGTGAAATTAATGCTAAAAAAATGCCTTAGTAAGTGAAACTTTATTAAGGAAAGTACAAGAGTATCATGAACATGGTCACGAATTCCAGCAACACTCAATTTATTGGAAATGCTTTTGAGTACACTACAGTTGTTGTTAAATGCTGTTGCTGCTCCTGATGGTAGGGTCATGTGCCAGCTGTCGTAACGTATAATGTGATTGGCTCGCTACCCTAGACAAAAACAAAAGACTAAACAATTGAAACAATTATTTAGACTCAAAAACAATAGAAGCTGCTTACAATACCAAACAATAGCATGTTACGAGAGTTGCTACATTACTGGATGATAATGATGGTGATGATGAACTTTCTTTAGGCTAGCACCTAAACGATATTGATTGAAAATCTGTAGGAAATTACTGTAAATTTTGATATAAGTGATAAATTATTATTATTATTATTATTATTATTATTATTATTATTATTATTATTATTATTATTATTATTATTATTATTATTATTATTTGACTAATTTTATCGTCAAAGGAACTCAATGATGAAAATCCGTTAAGTGCTGCAATGATCAAATCTTTATCCCATGAATTTTTGGGTTTATCACATAGAATTTCAGGAAAGATTTAAAACGCCGTGGACGATAAGTCTTGCACAGCGTTGGATCAGAGAAAATCTTGATCATTCAAAATTGATTTTAAAATATTCATGAAAGTCAAGTAGACTACTGCACGACTGATAAAACAACGCGAAAATGTATTTTTTAACAATATTTCGGCTGGCCATTACCATTACCTTCATATCACCGAAAGGAAAAGGAAAGGAAAGGAACTTTGTTTAAGTGTCTAGTCCTTCTAGCGCTGGAGCGCTAGCGCAAATCAAGTCGAAGGCTGGTTTTTTGAGAAGAGGGAGAAACCGGAGTACCCGGAGAAAACCTCTCGGTGCAGAGTAGAGAACCAACAAACTCAACCCACATATGACGCCGAGTCTGGGAATCGAACCCGGACCACATTGGTGGGAGTCGAGGGCTCTCACCTCTGCGCCATCCCATACCACATAACGAAGGGATCGACGCCTGTCGTAGTTTCCTTCAAAAACGCGCCAATCCACGCGTCCCTTCAGAGACCATTTGCGATCTCATTCGCTTGATCCTTACCATGAACAACTTCACATTCAACTCAGAACATTATCTTCAAAAACATGGCACTGCTATGGGAACGAGTATGGTTTCTTCTTACGCGAACCTCTTTCTGGGTAAAATCGAACAAAACGCTCTCCGTCACGCACCCCATCAACCTCACATATGGTTCAGATTTATCGGTGACATTTTCATGATTTGGACCGAAGGCCCAATGAAACTGAAAATGTTTGTCGATTATATTAACAACCTGCATTCCACCATCAAATTCACATGTTCACACTCTTTCACTGACATACCATTCCTTGATGTCATGGTTTCGGTCAAGGATTGCTCCATAGAAACAGATCTTTACACCAAACCCACAGACAAACATGAATATCTCCTCACTTGATCTTGTCACCCCCATCCGTGATACCAAACGCTCCATCCCTTACAGCTTGGCCC
>NC_090884.1:21268940-21278940 GCF_036669925.1 Montipora capricornis | reverse complement strand
ATCAAAAATATCATAATCTTTGTTTGTCCCTCCAAAATTTTGCATGAGCATTGTTTACAGTATCTCTTGGCACTTACAATGGTCCCAAGATAAAATAAAGCAATGCTTGTGCAAAAGTTGGAGGGGCAAACAAAGACTATTACGGGTTTTTTTGTGTAGTGGCCAATGCGTGAAGCTGTATGTGAAGCAGCTGTGGGCGTTTTCCATTTACCAAGAAATTCCTGAAATTCCGGTTGGGATATAAATGGAACACACGTTTTTGGTTCGTTCCACTGGAAAATATCCGGAATAAACGGAACTTCTGAAAAGGTAGTCCTGTTTTCCCGTTGGAAACTTTCCGATGGAAGTGTGTGTTTCATTTACAACTTTTGAAGGGTCTTACCAGTTCCAGGCTATTCACGGCCACATTTTTAAATTTTGGCGCGTAAAATTGCAATCACTGGGCGGCGAACCGACCTGAATTAAATGGAACATGTTTTTCACCCGATGGAAATTTCCACCGAAATTTCCGGAAATTTTTTGTAAATGGAAAACGCCCTGTATTTCATTTGGACGGCACACAAATACCTTGATCGGCTTATTTAAATTTTTAGCGATGATAAATGCCATGTATTCGCTCCATTTGACTTGAATGTCAACCAACTGCTTTTTGTAGACTTGCATGGTCAGTGTCAAGACCCTCTCAAACGTGAAACGTGAATTTCTTGCAGTAAATAGAAGATACCATCCCATGCGGCAAAATACTTACTTAAGCTGCCTTTTTTGACAAATGAGATAATTTTTGGTTTCAATCAAGGCACCATAACAGCAGCTACAGGATGTAATGGGATTATTACTGTTTAACGTACATGTACCAGGTAATGCTTGATTGATTGACTATTATTTTCAGATCATCGTACCATCAGTTTCTTGTTGAAAGCATTCCCGAAGGGTTACAAAGCCTCCTTCCAATCATCCATGCACCTAATTACAGATTTACAACTGAGCAAGGTACTGAAAAATGACAAGAATGACAAGAATATATAACGGCTGTAGTGGGTGAATTGCGATTTGGTATTTTTTTATTATTAGGTCAATTAAGGTGATTCCCTAGTATTGCACTGCGCATCCTGTTCTGCGCATAACACAGCGGAGGGCACGTTCGTATTCAGGCATGACTAAGAGTCTTTCTGGTCAAATTTCGCGGCTGAGTTATGTTTTCTTTGTCTCACAAGTCTCAACGGATATTTCTAAACAAAACAATGTTTAAATTTAACCCTAAGACTCCTAGCCATGTGTGAATATTGATGTATCGAACGTGGCCAAAAGCATTTCAAAATGGCGAACTTGCGTGCGGGAACGCTCGCTAGAAAGAAGAATGGCCGTTTTCAGAGCACAGCAGTAAAAAGCAAAACGGGAATTTTTTTAGACTCTCGCAAAACGAAAAGTCGAGTGATAGCCTCGATGATGCTAAATTGTCATGTCTGTCCGAGAGTGAAAGTAAAACCGCGCTATGACAGGCTATCGGGGAGGCGTTTTGTCGAGGAGTCGAGCTTGGTTTGCTTTCTGTTTCCTCCTAAACTAGGCATACCACGTCTTAAAACCGGTCTCACGTCTGGTGTCTTTTTTTTGTTGGTAGTCACAAATGTGCATACCCCACGGATATTGAAGTAATGTCCGATCGGGTGACATCTAGTATTTCCAGACTTCCCTGCCCCGGGAGGAACTCATATACTTTCCCAACCTTCACGATTACCTGCGAGCGCGTTAGACCACTCGGCCACCGTGACACACTATCGTTATTTAGATGAAACCAAACATTTATTGTGGGATCCTTCCGCCCGCCATGATTGAATCAGTATAAACTATTCGATAAAGTGGACAGATGCTTTTTCTTTGAGAAAGGCAAGCTTTAAAGGTAAGGGGGATTTTTTTACGTTATTTCTAGATCTTGCTTCTTTGCTTCGTTGTGTGTTCCACTGTGAACATTATTTTGCATAGAAGGAATACTCTAATATTTCTTGAGAACCAGTTTGTTCGCCGTTTTGACGTAGAAAGAAAATAAGAAAATAGCTTTCAACTGCCAAACACGATAAAAAATGAAGTCAAGTTTAGAAAAACGAATTAGCTATCGCAGTCACGGAGACTTCGCTGCGGTCCCCTATCCAAGTACTAACCTTATTCGCAGGAGCTTAACTTCAGCTGACACTTGGGCTAGCATCAACGATTGCGGATCTTCCTGTTAAATTCGCACATATATCTTGTCGAACTTTATAACACTAACAAAAACCCGGTATCTTGCCGACATTTTGTCACAGACGCATTCTTTGTTTCGGAAGTTGTCAGTATTAAACACGCAAGGTAACTTGGATTACAGGCGGCCGCTAAAATCGATGTCACTTTCGTGTTTGCGATTTTACTTTTACGACCAAAAGTACGATAGAAAAATTAAACTCTGATTGAACGTAAAAATCACCCGAAATGTTTTTCGCTGATGGCAAATTGTTTTATTCTCGATCGACGTTTCCTAAAAGTTCCTTCTGCTCTCCTTAAAAACTACATATTAATATTTATTTACTTTTGCGTCAATATTTGTTTTGCATAAAGTAGGCTAGCAAAATCTGTACCTTGCTTAGTTCGCATTTTTGAGCGTTAAAATAGAATTTTTGGTCGTATGTTCCTGACAGCAAGTCCCATATTTTGACGTCCCCCATCCAGATACTAACCCCGCCGGAAAGGGGAAAACTTCCACTACCACACGTACGCAATGCGTTCCTACTTTAGAAAATATCCCATATCTCCTCAAATTTGAATAAAGTCTCCTTCCAAAAAATAAATAAATAAAAAATCCCGTATCCTGATAACCTGCTAATAGGGCTTTGTTGTTTGCATTTGCAAATTTAGTAACATTAATAGTGAGTTTTTACAACAAACAACTTCAAGTTGTATTACAGATTTATCTTTCTGGTAATCTCTCGCCATTTTCCGAAGTTTACCTGTACTTGACGTTGACTGTCACTGGACAATAAGGGAATAACATGACTTTTTGAGGGAATATTGTTTAGTTTGCGCCCGCGTAGTGTCATTTGCGGCCCGAGCGCGAATCGCGATGGCCGCAAATGACACTACAAGAATGCGAAACTAAACAGAATGCGAGTTTTAATAATACAAGCTAAGTGAATAAGCTAAGTGAATTTTTTCGAATTCAAAGTGTTGATTGAACAAGCTATTAAAGAATCAACTCAGTCCAGAGAACTTATTTAAAATTACCGAAAAAATGCGTAAAATCGTCTATAAATAATAGACATATCACAAAGTTAACCTTAAAAATGTCTATGCTGGTAACAGAATCATCATCGGATGATGAAGCAAGAACCAATCAGCTGTAGGGCTGATAATGCATTTGCAGCCCGCTGTCAGTCTTTTGCGGCCCGCTGAGCGTGTGTTTTGAAGAGGCCGATTTTCTATTTGGCCGCGTATATTGATAATAATTTGTGTTAACTGTTTGCGCATTCCACGGATACGCCCTTGTAGGCGTCTTGTTTTTGCATAAGTTTATTATCTTACTCCTCCTCTTTGTGCTGTAAAAAAATTTAAAAGTTTACGTCAGAAAAAAAAGTTACAGGGAAAAAAACTAAACGTAGCTATCACTCGTGGACACAAAATGGTCTCCTCGAGATCACGCACCCGAGGAATATTTGTAGTCAGTGCCTTTTTAAGACGTGTGCTTGTGCCATAAAACAAACATTAAATTATTCCTTTCGAACAATACAATACACCTGTTTTGTTATTTCAAGAATTACGTCAAAGCTGTGCTTCCTTTTCCTGCAAAACGTTGCGTGAATCGATGGAACAAACTTGTCCTTGATAGATGAAGTCGCAATGATTAAATGAATAACTTGAGCAAGTTATATCTCCCAAACGAGCTTGGTGACCTATTTTTTTAATTGCATATTTCAAGTCACCATGACGTAGGAAACAAACGAGAAAAGTTTAAAGAAAATCTTACGATAACTTCTATTACTAAGGAATCACCTTAAAGCAACAAGTGTTCTGTTGTTGCAAGTTTGGCATGGTTGAATGAGTCGTAACTGATGGTAATATCGCTACAGCTTAGATAATTATGAGCAGGATGATTATTGTGATATCGTTCACTTTGCAGAAGGGATACCTGGGGCAGATATTGCCAAACAGTTCTTGGAAGCTGTCAGAGCAAAGAAGGATATAGATGATCTTCAAACAATTTTAAACAGTGTACCTGCAAATGCTATTGGCCAAGAGAATTTCACTGTGGAAGGTATCGTATAGAGAAAGTTGAAAAATTACATAATTGATACAGCACCTTCAGTGAAGGCCAACTTTGGCAAATGAAGACGAGACTAAAATGGTGTTACTTTGCTTTCGTTTTAGCGCAACTTGTTGATCAGACGTTCCCACAGTTAAGACTTGAAGTGTTGATGCATGTTGTGCTCAAGGTTGGCTCCAAGTCATTCAGCCATTCATTTAGTGCTTTGACGAAGTAAGGACAAGAGAAAGAATTTTAACAATTATTCTTGTAATTACATTCTACTGTGTTTTCAGTGCGACAGTCCAATACTGAACTAAATCAAGTAGTGGCAGACCAGTTACAGGGTTCGCACGGGTTCTGAAAATCCTGGAATTTTATTGTGGTATTTTCTAGGACTGGAAAGTCCTGGAAAAAGGCTACTGGTCCTGGAAAGTTCTGGAAATCTGTTAAACTCAAGTGAAAAATATTAAATATATGGCAGACAGTAAGGAGAATTAACATTGAGATCTTAGGAGTGAAAAGGTTAATGTGAATTTTAGGTCCTTGAAAAATCAATCCGAGTCTGGACAAGTTCTGGAAATTTGTTTCTGAAAAAGGGTACGAGCCCTGCAGTTAATGTTAAGCTATTTCGAAAGGTTTGCGCCACGTTCTATCATCATTGGACCAACCTGTTAGCAAACAGGGGCCGGTTGCTGAAGGCCTGGTTAACGCTAACCGTTAGTTAAGAGATATCAAGAGTTATTAAATTCTCGACCTCGGATAATGCATTTCGCGTGCTCTGATTGGTTCACTCAATCTCGGTTATCAGCTCATATACACTGGCTCAGTTTGACCTTATATGGTAAACGATTGCGTTAAGCGTTGCTAAGCTAATTTTTTTTCGCCGGAAAGCAAAATTTCTCTTTGAATAAAGCTAAAAAAGAAAAAAAAAACCTTTTTTGTGGAAAGTTTGGATCAATTCCGACGTTTAGAAGTACGCAAAAAGGCAAGAAATGTTTTTGTGATGAGCCTTCGTCTGTCTGACCACATCGTATCTTCGCCAAGTTTTCTCGATTTCGCTCGGAATTTCTCGCCTTTTTCGCTCGTATTTCTTACTTCCAAATTTTTGGAGTTTAAGGAATTTAATAAAACAATTATTCCATTCGCGCTTGTTGGATATGAGACTGGTTATAGCCAACTCGGCACTACGCGCCTCGTTGGCTATTTACCATCTCACATCCAACGCGCGCTCATGGAATAATTTTAATTATTAAAAACTGGATCATTGGATAATGCAATTCGAGAGTTTTGATTGGCTAAGCCATCATGGGTTATGAGCCATTATACCATGATCTACAAACACGGCAAGCATACGCGTGATTTTTTGGGCCTTTTTATTTTTATTGTAGTCTAGTTTTCTATATTTTAGGGGCGTTTTTAATAAAACAATTATTTCACTCGCGCTTGTTGGATATGAGATGATTATAGTCACCTCGGCGCTACGCGCCTCGTTGGCTATCTATCATCTCATATCCAACGTGCGCTCATGGAATAATTGTTAAATATTTAGCGCTGGTTAGCCCTAACCATAGCTTAACCATACTGTGTTATTGACAGATACAATAAAAAGTATTGATGAAGGTTAGGAAGGTCATCGCAGACAGTTAATCATTAAGTAGTTGCAAGTCTTCATTTCACTACGATGATCTTCCTAATTTTCATTTGTCCATTCCGCACTTGAAATATATGCGACTTGCCATATATTCTAAATTCAAAATAAAGAACTGTAGAATCGGAAGGCTTAGACTCAGTTGATCCAAACGGAAGATTGGAGTATACTGATCAAGTGTTGTAATTTTGTTTTCTGGCTTTCCAACTCAAATTTCATGGTTTAAATGGTAAAAACAGCGTTTTAAGGCGAAGTTCAAACTTCGGATTTTATTAGAGTTTCGTTGCTGTTAAAAAAAAACATGGCGAATGCAGTTAGTTGCTCTGGATTGTCTCGTAAGATGTTTTCAAAAGGCGTGCGTTTTGAGTTTGATGCGCTTATTTTTCGATATTTTCCTGTTTTCAAGTTTCAGTGAAGTTTCTTTTCATGTCACGTTAAGTGTTCTTTAAATGAGATTCAAGCTAGGTAAGGATTTTCCGTCTGGGATACTAGCAATGACACAGGAGAAACAAGATTCCACTCTTCCGGGAATAAGAAGAACGTTGTTTGGCAACTCCCCAAGCCTTGTTATTTAAAGTTCAATTATCTGGCTTTGATTCATGTGAGTGGCTTAGTTTTAAAGTATTCTTTGTAGGTTCCACAAACTTCTAAAGAACATCATTGTAAACGAAGAAGCTCAGATCCACTGCCTTAAGATCGTCAGTGACTTTTGGTCCACCCACCCTCAGGTTTGTGATGTACTAAAACAATTTATGATAATTAATAATTGTGATCATTATTACTGTCATTGTCGTTGTCATTTTCAGTGTCAGTTTCATTGTTATTGTTGCTGTTGGTGTTGTTGGTTATAATTAGTCTTTACGAAAGAGTCTTGACTTAAGAGAGTCTTGTCTTATCCTAACCTCCAAATTTACTTAGATTTGCGGTTTGGGTGAACCTATTTTCATCTTCCTCTTCAACCTCACCAGCGACCGACGTCAAGATTATTAATTTTTCCGTACAGAACGCGACATAGCTCGGTTGCCTACGCTTCCTGGGGCAATAAATAGTTTTCCCACAACGAATATTTCTTAAATTTAATTTATATAGCAACTAAGAAACATTTTTGATTTTCAGTTCATGGTGGTGTTGATAGACAAGTTGGTGCGCATGCAAGTCCTTGACTGTTCAGCCGTTGTGAACTGGATCTTTTCAAAGGACATGAAAGATAACTTTACTAAGTACGTGTGAACAACAGCAACCAAACTCCTCATAAGTTACTATTGTAGGTTGCAGCATTTTAAACGTAAACAGTTTCATGCCTTTAGGTTGCGGGTTTTCACTAGCCGGCACGTTAACATAAGGGCAAGCGAATAAGCAAACACATGAAGTGGTTGTAAATGTGTCATTCGTCTGAACAGAAGGTTCCCAAGTCAAGACGGTGCTGAGTCTGCCTGTGTTGCTTGTTCCTATGCTTTCGTCGCTAATAAAAACCAAGTCAGTAATTTTGTTTGAATATTTGAATCTTTCTTTTTATTGTTGATATTGTTCTTTAACAAATGTTTTTTTTTCCTTCATTCCAGGTTGTATGTTTGGGAAATCATGACGAGCACTTTAAAGAAAATGAGCAAACATACAAATAAGGTACCGTATTTAGAGGAAATTTTACTTTTCTGGTGTATTGTGTCTGGATCTTATAAGATCTTTAAGCCATTTAAAAATGACTTGCAAAAGAGAGATCGCTGCCTTTGTGATGGTTGAACTTTTTAACCTCTTTCTTAATTTTTTTTGGATAACCTTGATGTATTGATAAATACATCATTGATATAGCGCAAGCTAATTTTGGCCGCAACTTTTGAACATTTCACAATTAGTGTAATACGATGAAGTCATAGACGTAAAATTGCTAATCAGAAGAACTGTGAGACTCCACTGGGTAAATATCTTTGTTTGATTTGCATTAGCGTTTGCCTTTCACATACTAACACTACTGCAGCTTTTGAACGTCTACGCTCCCTGTGAGGATTCCGTGGGATGCCACAGGCAGCCACGGGAACAATTCGGGACCGTTCCTTTTTTGTTTTTTTGTTTGTTTTTCTTCTTTGTAGTCACAAATTAATTGAATTAACGGGGATCCGGGGATCAATCACAACTCCGTTTAATGCTTACACTGGTACTGCGTGTTTTGAATCCGCGCCCTCTGCTGTACAGAGCTCCGGAAAAGAGTAAGTTATACCACTCGGTCACCAAGTCCCGTACATAACATAGCGTGCTAATTTTTTTCCTTATCGCAATTAGCCTTGGATGGGTGACCGCAGATAATTTCCGAGTTGTCTTTTTTTCTTCTTGTTCTTTCGGTTTTTCGTAGTCTCAAATTACACTTTTTTTTTTTAATTCCCTATCTCGCGGAAAGCGACGTGAAGACTTTTACCAGATTTTGAACTTGGGCCCCCTTTAAGGTCGAGCCCTGCTGACAAGAGATGTTATTGCGCTATCGCGGCTGTTGTTGTTACGAAATTGGTTTTTGCATTTCATTTATAACATTTTGCGCGATTTTGAAGATGGTACCCACCTTTTCGGAGTGCAGACGCGAGGAAACAAAGCTCTGCTTGTCACATTAAATAATAATTAATACGAACGTTTCAACGTGCATGGATTTTTTAATTCAAATTGCATTTATTATCCTGCGTGGAATTAATTTTCTATTGGATAGTCCCAGTTATTGTTGAGAATGTTAAAATTATAAAGCATTTATTTTGTTATTATGGGTAGAACCAATTAAGTTATTGTTTTTTATCTTCTTGCACTCTTTCATTGTCAAGAATTATATTATAAGGGAATGCAAGGTCAATTATTGGAAACATTTGGTTAATTAATGACTAGTACTGATCAAGAAGTTACAGACCTTCAGATTGTTAGCATTTATTTAAGATGCACTATAAAAGGGGTCGCTTCACGCTCTGCTTTTGTTCGAATTCATTCAAGCACGACTGATTATCCAAGATAATGATCAACAAACAGCAACACAGAGACATATTTCTAGCGCGAGAAAAATGGACTGGGGATTAAAAAAAGAACGACAAATAACATTTAATGACATGTTATGGACACATGCCCATAAGGGGCTTTTTTATTGCACAAATTTTCATAGAGGTTGGTTGCGTGTACGGTTAATTGATAAATCATTTGCATGTGCTTAAGGTACCACTCCTTTTATAGTGCGTTTAAGGAGGAAAAACAAGATTGTGAGACGGTTTTTATAGCAGTGGATAAGAACACTTGAAAATGCTATTTGTTCTGATTGAGGAAATTCATTTTGGAGGCACAAAGAATGCGTGTGATTAGTAGACATGGAAGTTGATTGTGAGAACTTACTTCACTGTCTTGTGAACACTGTCAATACTTTAATGCCAGGAAACCACTCTGGGTGACTTTGCAGCTTTATTTTCAATTCATTAATTTGTAAATGCACAACCGTACAACTTATGACTGGTTCACATTTGACATGAGCGTCAGAATTGTTGGTGTGAACTGGGAAAACAAGAATGTTAAGAACACGAAAATTGAATACGTTCAATATTCTTCGGCTTTTGCGATCTCAGCTCATACTTGCACGTACAGTTCTTATTCTTGTGTCTATGCTTCTAGGCTTATGGTCACCTGTATAAAGGGTAGCCCTAAGTTTAATTCTACTACTACTTTTCACCTTTGCACGCTTTGAATGGAAAATATATTAATAATAATATATTTATTTTATTTGTGTACAGTGGTGCCCATACAGCAGTCCTGTGTACATTACCATACCGTTCCAAACTCTTCTTTCACCGGAAACACCAATTAACTAATCTTAAAAATTCTCAGTCCAAAATTAAGAAGACCCAGACCAATATTATGCACACAACTCACCATCAAACAAACAAACAAACAAACAAAAAAACATGCATCTCCCTTCACGAACACATTGATTTTTTTAAGAATTATATTTTTGCGTATTGTGCAATTCTTAATTGGCAACTGGCGTAATTTATTTGAAATTAAAACTATCCTACAGTAAATTAAAGGTGTGTTTTTAAATTTTTAGTATTTCTGAATAAGCTTAATTGAAG
>NC_090884.1:21256440-21261440 GCF_036669925.1 Montipora capricornis | reverse complement strand
ATTAACACTTGTTTGAATTTCAGCGTTTTATCATGATCCTGACTGAGCACATTGTACGGGCAGAGCAACAGCAGCTTGAAGTCGACACTCAGTGGTTCAAATATACGACAGAGAGGCTTCGAGAAGTGTTAATCACGGTATGCGACCAACTCATAGGAATACTTTTTTGTACATGATTATTTTTACAGTTCAAGGTGTCCATGTTGTCTAGTGTCCTTTCGTTTATAAAGGACAATCTGTTCCCCATAAACTTTCAGCATTGAATGTGGGAAAGGAAAATCCTTGGTATCAAGTACAAAACTGAGAAGATAGACTTACAGTTTAGGAAATTAAGACGTTTTGGTGTTCTCGGATCTGAGGGCCCCTTTTATTCACAGGCCATATAACTTTATTCAATGAATAAGTCACTATCCATTGAAGAAAAGATACTTCGTGTTGAACGTTGTCCAAGGTTTCCGCACTCGCCTTAGATGTGCTTAGAGTGTGCATATTCACAGTTACGTGGGCAAGTATTGAAGTCTTTGCAGAGATTGAAACTGGCAGATGGTGACTTATCCATCGGAGAAAGTTATCCCGACGTAAGTGTAGCGGATATGATATTGACAGTAACTTAAAGCAAAGTTACGCGTTCAAGCTCTTCTGCATCTCATTTGTTTTCATCTTTGAACTTATTTTAAAGTAAGGAATCCGTTTACCATTGAAGTAGGCCATTAAACTAGGTTCTTGCGACCACTTTTCCAACCCTAGCAGGACAATTGTCACCTGAACCTAGTTTAGTGTCCTAGCTCACGTTGGCCCGGGTTGGATTCCCAGACTGGGCTTTATACGTGGGTTGAGTTTGTTGGTTCTCTACTCTGCTCGGAGAGGTTTTTCTCCGGGTAAAAGTTCTTACTGACATTTTGGCACCCATCCAGAATCGTAATGGCTACTCTGTTCTTAATTCTTCTGAATTTTCTAAAGACGTGGCAAACATGGAGATACTGGACGATGAAATAATGGTTTCGTTCGAGGTCGTTTCCCTATTTACAGCCATCCCAGTCCAGAAAGCTTGTGCTTATATCCGTAACAAATTAATGGATGATGATACTTCACAGTCAAGAACCAACCTCACTACTGATAATGTTATCTCGCTGCTGGAATTTGTTCTTTTTAACAGTTTTTCGTCTATAATGATTGCTTCTACAAACAAATACATAGTTGTGCTATGGGAAGCCCGGTTAGTCCTGTCGTCGCCAACCTTTGCATGGAGGCTATCGACGAATCAGCCATATCGTCCATGAGAGTTCCCCCCAAAACCTGGAAAAGGTATGTTGATGACAGTGTTGTCATCATCAAGAAAGATTGCGTACCTGAATTCCACGACAAATTAAACTCTATAGACCCCATGATTTCTTACTATGAAAAATAGAGCAATCAACAAATCTCGTTTCTAGATACCCTAGTCTCCAGGAAGAATGGTTTCATTGTCATTGACGTCTTTCGTTAACCAACGCACAAGGACAGATATTTGGACTTCAGTTCCTATCATGAGAAGAAACACAAAATAAGTACTGCATCTACCCTCCTAAACCGTGCTTGTAATCTACCGAATACTTTGGAAGGGAAATCGTCTGAAGTTAATTACGTCACTAACACCCTTCTTGCCAACGGCTATCCACCTGCCGTCATCTCTAACGTATTAAAAGAGAAAAACCTTCCCCGGAAGTTATTCCTTCACCGGAAGAATTGGTGGGCTTGTTTTTCAATCTGATTGAAATAAATCCACCGCTATGGCCTGACTTCCTTATGTTCGTGGTGTCACAGAACCCCTCACACGTCTTCTTCGAAAGAATGGAGTTAACGTTGTTACTAGACCTCACAAGACTTTAACAAGAATTCCCATCCCCCAAGTTTAGGCCTCCTATTGAACTTCAGACCAATGTGGTGTATAAAATCCCTTGCGTCGATTGTTCCTGGAGCTACATTGGTGAGACTGAAAGGTGTTTTTCAGCGAGGAAAAAGGAACACTTTCGTAATGTAAAACTATGTAAAACTGGCTCTAATATTGCAGCTCACGCTTGGTGTAACAATCACTCTATTGATTTCAACAATGCCAGAGTAATTGACAAGGGAAACATCCGAATCCGAAAAACTTTGGAATCTTGGCACACCGCTAATACTAATGAAGCTGACAATAACTCCAAGCGTTTGCCAAAACAATACTCTATTCCTTTAGATTAGCGCATTTTTCCCTTTTATCGTTTTTACAATTTTTCCGCACTTCCATTTTGTATATATTTCCATCTCGCGCATTTACATCTTAGTTTTTAAAGGCTTTAGTCTGGAAGCCGAAAGCTTACGTTTTTATATTAAAAGAATTTAACCAGAGAACGCTTTTTTACATGAATTTGTTGATTTCAGTTAACAGTGTCCCCAATTACTGCTCCAGCGCCAGAAGACTAGACACTTAAATGAAGTTCCTTTCCTTTCGTTTTTCCCTATAGCTCAGTGGTTGAGCATCTGAAGAAGTAATCAACTCTCGCAAAAGAGCACTCGAATTTTTTTCGAGTATGCCTGAGCCAACATCGAAAAATACATCTCTTAATAATAATAACCATCGTCATTATCATCGACAAGTGAAGAGTTTTAACCAAACAGGGAAATCCAGAGTTCGCAGAAAAGCCTCTCGAGGCGGAAAAGAGAACCAACAAACTCAACCCAGAAAAGGCGTATGGTCCGCGCGCAAATTGGCCCGGGCCAAATTGATGGTAGGCGCCAACTTACATGTACTCTTCAATCAGGAAGCCGTCTACTAGTTAGGTTATATTGTTTTTCTTACCAGTGTTTGGTTTTTCATTATTTCAGAATTATGAGCAAGTGTTCAAGTACTTGCGCTCACTTGAAACACTTCTGTTCACAGCGGACCTGGATTCACGCATTTTGAGTCTGTTCAGTCAATTTAAAGCTCTGAGAACTTAGACTATCATTTATCCTGGACTTTCCAAGCGTTTTTGTTGTTCTTGACTCAATTGTGTTTAGCTTGTAATACACAAGGGGGTTGAAGATTGAACAAAGGACAAAGGGAAATAATTAACCGTGGGTATTTTTAGCACAAAGGTCTTAGTTGGCTAAGGGCAATGTTGTGGTTTTAAGTTATACTTTTTGTTATCTTTTCAAATCTTGATTTTGAAAACTCTTTTGACTCTTTTTACCCAAACGTTGGGTTTTATGTGTAGTTGGCCTCCATTTAGATGACTACTCTTCCTGGCACAAGCTTGGTCACTTTTACACTTTGCATAATCCCATGGACTTAGTGCTTTAATGAAAGCAATAACGAATTTCCATTCCGCCAACTTCTCATTAGTTCCTTAAAGGACATTAAACTGGGTATTGAAGGCAAAAGAACCCATCAGACAACCTCCTTTGCTACTTCATGGAAAGTACGTAAATACCATACGGATACACTTTTCATGGCGTATTATGATGTTTATTACATCCATACTGAGATTTAATTAAATTCTTGTTTAAAGTGCTACTGCGACGAAGACTAAACCCTAAAGTTGACAAGAAAGTGTATCCACGGCTAACCTGACGCTGATTTACATCTGTAAAGGCTGCCCGAAAGTGTGCAAATTTTGTCCCCCAAGTATTCGAACCCAAAATTTTTGTCAAGCGGCGTTCACTCCGTGACGTCACCTCATCATCTAGCGAAGTCTTGTCGCCGCATACTTTTAGTAAATAGAGTAAAAAGAAATGTTGTCTTCAAGTCCTTCGTCTTTTTCGCCAGTGGACGGTTCGGAGTTGAGTTCAGACCAGAGTAGTGTGATTTAAGAGGACAGTGAAGCTTGCTTCATACCCTGTGACGAAGATTTAGAGCCACTTATAACTCAAGAAGAAGCTGCCGCCTACGAGGCAAACCCATGGGACTGCAATGAAAACCAAGACAGCGGTTTCTTTTGGGAATCCTGAGTAAAGCCGTTTCAAAATCTAAAGTTTGGAAACGCTACATTGACGATGTCGTTTCCTTGTGGGACATAAGTAAACCGAACATAGCGACTTTCATCGAACAAGCAAATTTACATCACCCTACTATTTTAGAGCGACGTGCCTTACCGTGGCCCCCAAACGAAGTCTTTTACAAATTATCCGCCAATCAGGGTGTGCGAATTTGATTGACAGTTATGCCTCCTTGCAAAGTTGGCACCGTGGTTTGTTGAACACCGATGAGTTGACGTATTTACACGTAGTTGTCAAATGCGAAAGTTTGTTCGGTGTCCACGGTAAGGCGCGTTGCACTGTAAATTGACGGAAGAAATGTCTGACACTGAGACTGTTTCGAGACGCCATAGTATACAAAGGCACGAGATCAAGGATCAATCTTTCCTTAATGTACAAACACATTTTAAACAAACCGCGAGAGTTTCCAATATACGTATTTCACCTCTTGTCACCCACCAAGCGTTAAAGTGAAGCCCTACGAATCCTTAGAACAAACTCCTCAAAAGACACTTTCGAGGAAAACATTTGGAAATTTCAAAAACAGTTGCGGGAGAGAGGTTACCCCACAACTACTATCAGAAATCAAATTCACAAGGAGGGACTCCGTGCTTAAAGGCAATACATACTTGCAATACATGGTGATATACATGAAGAAATTTCTGCAATCTGATTGGCTGAGAGATGTGCAGTTTTTCGGTGACAGTGCAGAAAAGAGGTAATTGAATGCAAAAATAGGCAATTAAATGCAAAAAAAGGTAATAAAGCAAGCATGCGGATTGTTAAATGAACAAAGAAGTTCACAGGTAGCCAATCAAATGCGAGCCTGGATGGCGCAGTGGCGGACAGATTTGGCGAGAATAGCATTGTATTCATTGAAAGTTTGAAGGAAACTACAAAACAAAGACTACAACAAAAAACACAAACAACTTGATAATTGTAAGCTTTGAACCGGTCCGGCGCCCTCAAAAAAATTTTGGGAGGAGTTTTATGTCTTAGTTCTAAGAAAGACGAAAAAGAACTGA
>NC_090884.1:21241440-21246440 GCF_036669925.1 Montipora capricornis | reverse complement strand
AAAGAAATGGATGAGTCAGTCCAGTTTCGACTTGTCAAACCTGTTTTTTTTATTTTGTGCGCATCATCAATCGCCACGCGTCATTGATTTTTTAAAATTTACAACAGCGTGACAATTTTAACTGTCTAAATTCCCATGAGTATTTCCTCCGTTTGTCGGTTACAGTAACTAGTTTGCCAGAATTGAGTAACCGGGTATTTTTGCAGGTTGCAGGTTGCAAGTTGCAGGTTGAAATCTCATTATAACTGGAAAACCGCTGGCACTAAATTTAGAAAGGTAAAGCGATAGACTTTGCCGTGACTGTTACATGAATACTAACCTTAGGCCTAAAACTTTTCTTTAGGCCTAATTAGGCCTAAGGTTAGCTATTCATGTAACAGTCACCGGCAAGTCTATCGCTTTACCTTTTCTGAATTAGTGCCAGCGGTTTTCCAGGTTTATAAAATGAAATTCAACCTGCAAAAAAATACCTGCCGTTTTGAATGTTGAAAAAGTGAAGTCCACCACAAAACGACCGTATTTTTCCTTGGGACGTTTTTTTGAAAAACATAAAGCACTATCCGCAAAAGGAACGAGAAGCATGGATGGACACAAATGGACAGATTGAAACGGATTGGCACTTGGGTCATCTGAAAAAAAGCGGCCCAACGTTTTTTTCAAGTTCATGGCAATTGCCTGGATTATCTAAAAGGTCGATTTTACTTAGAATCAATGATATGTGTGATGTACGATACTTTTTTCAGTAAAGGAATTCCGATTTTATTTTACCATTTTTCGATAAATCGTATGAACTAAGACTTCCCCCTTACCCCCTAACATAACGTGACATGTCGTTTATAACTCGTTATGAACTCAAAGATCTCCATCCCCCTAAACCGAGTGCGGGTCCAACCAGCAACACACGTGCATAGTCCCCGTTTATAACCTCTTAATTTGGAGGCTGTGGAAGTACGAATTAGATACTGTGGTACGCGGGGGTATGAACTGATACTCAAAGAGTGAAGGAACGAACGGTCGCCAAACACACTAGTGTGATTTATCTTAGTGGATAAGTCTTCTTGTTTAGTTCTCGAGCTGAATTGTGGACTGATTCTGGTTTCTGGTTTCTGTTTTCCGGGTCCAGTATCTCTTGGTCTCACCAAATCAGCCACCTTTGCGTTCAAAAGGACGTTTCCGGTCCTCTAGTGGTCTCACCAAATCAGCCACCTTTGCGTTCAAAAGACTGATGAGCAGAATGGCTCATCGCATTCACACAAATCAACTTTTGCTGTAAACGTCGATTACCAAAGAACCAAACTTCCTTTTATGAAGTGCATTTTCAAAAAACGTCCAAAGAAAATACCGGTCGTTTTGGGTGGACTTCACTTTTTCAACATTCAAAACGGCAGGTATTTTTTGCAGGTTGAAATTTCATTATAACTGGAAAACCGCTGGCACTAAATTTAGAAAGGTAAAGCGATAGACTTTGCCGTTGACATGAATAGCTACTGAATGCCTAACCTTAGGCCTAATTAGGCCTAAAGAATTCATTTAACAGTTTTCTAAGGTTAGCTATTCATGTAACAGTCACGGCAAGTCTATCGCTTTACCTTTCTAAATTTAGTGCCAGCGGTTTTCCAGTTATAATGAGATTTCAACCTGCAACTTGCAACCTGCAACCTGCAAAAAATACCCGGTTACTCAAATCTGGCAAACTAGTTACTGGGCAAGCGAATAAGCAAACACATGAAGTGGTTGTAAATGTGTCATTCGTCTGAACAGAAGGTTCCCAGTCAAGACGGTGCTGAGTCTGCCTGTGTTGCTTGTTCCTATGCTTTCGTCGCTAATAAAAACCAAGTCAGTAATTTTGTTTGAATATTTGAATCTTCTTTTTTTATGTTGATATTGTTCTTTAACAAATTTTTTTTTTTTCCTTCATTCCAGGTTGTATGTTTGGGAAATCATGACGAGCACTTTAAAGAAAAGGAGCAAACATACAAATAAGGTACCGTATTTAGAGGAAATTTTACTTTTCTGGTGTATGTGTCTGGATCTTATAAGATCTTAAAGCCATTTAAAAATGACTTGCAAAAGAGAGATCGCTGCCTTTGTGATGGTTGAACTTTTTAACCTCTTTCTTAATTTTTTTGGATAACCTTGATGTATTGATAAATACATCATTGATATAGCGCAAGCTAATTTTGGCCGCAACTTTTGAACATTTCACAATTAGTATAATACGATGAAGTCATAGACGTAAAATTGCTAATCAGAAGAACTGTGAGATGCCACTGGGTAAATATCTTTCCTTGATTTGAATCAGCGTTTGCCTTTCACATAATAACACTTCTGCAGCTTTTTGAACGTCTACGCTCCCTGTGATGATTCCGTGGGATGCCACAGGCAGCCACGGGAACAATTCGG
The DNA here is from genome assembly GCF_036669925.1 of Montipora capricornis. NCBI lineage: Eukaryota > Metazoa > Cnidaria > Anthozoa > Scleractinia > Acroporidae > Montipora > Montipora capricornis. Next base: position 21,244,037 of record NC_090884.1, on the reverse strand, counting down.
GACCGTTCCTTTTTTGTTTTTTTTTTTGTTTTTCTTCTTTGTAGTCACAATTAATTGAATTAGCGGGGATCCGGGGATCAATCACAACTCCGTTTAATGCTTACACTGGTACTGCGTTTTTTGAATCCGCGCCCTCTGCTGTACAGAGCTCCGGAAAAGAGTAAGTTATACCACTCGGGTCACCAAGTCCCGTACATAACATAGCGTGCTAATTTTTTTCCTTATCGCAATTAGCCTTGGATGGGTGACCGCAGATAATTTCCCGAGTTGTCTTTTTTTTCTTCTTGTTCTTTCCGGTTTTTCTCTTTGTTTTTTCGTAGTCTCAAATTACGCTTTTTTTTTAATTCCCTATCTCGCGGAAAGCGACATGAAGAGACTTTTACCAAATGTTTGAACTTGGGCCCCCTTTAAGGTCGAGCCCTGCTGACAAGAGATGTTATTGCGCTATCGCGGCTGTTGTTGTTACGAAATTGGTTTTTGCATTGCATTTATAACATTTTGCGCGATTTTGAAGATGGTACCCAACTTTTCGGAGTGCAGACTTGACGCGAGGAAACAAAGCTCTGCTTGTCACATTGAATAATAATTAATACGAACGTTTCAACGTGCATCGGATTTTTTTAATTCAAATTGCATTTATTATCCTGCGTGGAATTAATTTTCTATTGGATAGTCCAGTTATTGTTGAGAATGTTAAAATTATAAAGCATTTATTTTGTTTATTATGGGTAGAACCAATTAAGTTATTGTTTTTTATCTTCTTGCACTCTTTCATTGTCAAGAATTAATATTATAAGGGAATGCAAGGTCAATTATTGGAAACATTTGGTTAATTAATGACTAGTACTGATCAAGAAGTTACAGACCTTCAGATTGTTAGCATTTATTTAAGATGCACTATAAAAGGGGTCGCTTCACGCTCTGCTTTTGTTCGAATTCATTCAAGCACGACTGATTATCCAAGATAATGATCAACAAACAGCAACACAGAGACATATTTCTAGCGCGAGAAAAATGGACTGGGGATTAAAAAAAGAACGACAAATAACATTTAATGACATGTTATGGACACATGCCCATAAGGGGCTTTTTTATTGCACAAATTTTCATAGAGGTTGGTTGCGTCTACGGTTACTTGATAAATCATTTGCATGTGCTTAAGGTACCACTCCTTTTATAGTGCGTTTAAGGAGGAAAAACAAGATTGTGAGACTGTTTTTATAGCAGTGGATAAGAACACTTGAAAATGCTATTTGTTCTGATTGAGGAAATTCATTTTGGAGGCACAAAGAATGCGTGTGATTAGTAGACATTGAAGTTGATTGTGAGAACTACTTCACTGTCTTGCGAACACTGTCAATACTTTAATGCCAGGAAACCACTCTGGGTGACTTTGCAGCTTTATTTTCAATTCATTATTTTGTAAATGCACAACCGTACAACTTATGACTGGTTCACATTTGACATGAGCGTCAGAATTGTTGGTGTGAACTGGGAAAACAAGAATGTTAAGAACACGAAAATTGAATACGTTCAATATTCTTCGGCTTTTGCGATCTCAGCTCATACTTGCACGTACAGTTCTTATTCTTGTGTCTATGCTTCTAGGCTTATGGTCACCTGTGTAAAGGGTAGCCCTAGTTTAATTCTACTACTACTTTTCACCTTTGCACGCTTTGAATGGAAAATATATTAATAATAATATATTATTTTATTTGTGTACAGTGGTGTCCATACAGCAGTCCTGTGTACATTACCATACCGTTCCAAACTCTTCTTTCACCGGAAACACCAATTAACTAATCTTAAAAATTCTCAGTCCAAAATTAAGAAGATCCAGACCAATATTATGCACACAACTCACCATCAAACAAACAACAAACAAACAAAAAACATGCATCTCCCTTCACGAACACATTGATTTTTTTAAGAATTATATTTTGCGTATTGTGCAATTCTTAATTGGCAACTGGCGTAATTTATTTGAAATTAAAACTATCCTACAGTAAATTAAAGGTGTGTTTTTAAATTTTTAGTATTTCTGAATAAGCTTAATTGAAGTTCAGTTTGTACACATCTTCGGAACCTCGGCACCGTGGCTGGTGGCCACGTTTTTCTGTGCTCCGTCTTTTTCATTCTTTTTGGGTTTTATATCGTGTCTTGGAACGTCAAAAGCATCTATTCTTAAGTTCCCACTGTTCTTTCGTCTCTAGTCATGAAGGTATGTGCGTTGCAGAATGTTCGCCAACTTTTCTTCTTCCTTTGTCATCATGGAAGGGTTTACAGCGCTATCTTGTTATCAGCAGGCCTCGTAAGCACAAGCTTATTTCTTCCCGAGTTACTTATTATCCTAACTCAGTTAGCTGTTTCCACCATCTACGGCTAGTTCTAAGCGGAGATGTCCAGTTAAATCCTGGCCCCACTGCTTCAAGCTTAAGTTGCATCACGAACATATCAAAGTTGAACTGTGTACTGTTGAACAGTAGCTCTCTTTGCAACAAAATAGTGGAATTCCAAGGGTTAGTTTATGGCAACAACTTAGACGTCGTCGCTGTTACTGAGACGTGGCTCCATGATTGCTATTTTGATGGTGAAAT
>NC_090884.1:21221440-21236440 GCF_036669925.1 Montipora capricornis | reverse complement strand
GTAACCACACATTTTTCGAAGATAATTAATCAACAATATTTGTAAAAAGCTTTAAAATACAAAGCAATGTATGGCGTTCTTTTCCAAATTCAAGCTTAATTATCTCTGAAGAATGCGTGGTTACCCCCAATTTTCTTTTTGGATACCAAGAGCACTTACTAAGTTCTGCTTTCTCAGCATAAAAAATATCCCTGTATTATTAAGCACCGCCGATTGGAAATCCGAGTATCTCGAGATGCGCAAAACGAATGCGCAATAACAATAGTAGGCACCGTCTTTAAAACCGTGGGTAATCTTCTGTTAGTAACGCACTTGATAATCAGTGGGACACTTCTCACGACACTGCAGTTTTAAAACTTTGTTTTAAAACAGAGTGTTGTAATGGCGAAGTGGTCAGCAAGTCAGGAGGTCATGAATAATGCTATTGTGGGACTGTTTTACCTTTCGATAGAGACTACCGGTATATGCAATTTTATATCTTTTAACTGCGGTTATGTATTTCTAAGTGAAAGTTATCATTGCCGTAAATGAAGTAACTTTAGCCATCTTTGCAAGTGATTAGTCGAGTTGCTTCATTAACTGCGATAATTACTTTCACTTAGAATGATGCCTTACATGTTGACGTATCTTTACTTAGGTTACAGGGGAAGTACACGAAGCTAAAGAAAAGCTTGCAAAACTTGAAGAAAGGGCAAAGAAACAGGTCACGTAATTCGTAATTCGTAATGCTAAAGAGAGTCACGACCCGATTCTGTGCAAGTGTTTCATTTATCAAAAGGATAATTTTATAAGTAAAGCAATCTGAAATTCGTCAGTAACGGTTTCAACAGGGGTTTTGGCAGGAAGACCTTAGACAGCAATGACCAGAACCCGGTTGCTGACCAGCGGTTTTCGTTAAAACAATGGTTTGCTGGGGGTGCTCAGTCTCGCGGGTTCAGAAAACCTGGTTGTGGTAAAACAAAAGTTTTCAATTCCTGGGCACTCAACATGACCGCCGTGTGATCAAGGCCCATTGGCTTGTCGGCGATTGTTAGGGGTGGTATAGAAGAAGGACGTTCCAAAATGGGCTGTCAAGACATTCAGTTGGTGGGCGAACAAGTATTATTTTAACTCGTTTTCAAAAAAGGGACAAGAGCATCAACAAAACCCCAGAAAATAAGTGAAAGAACTGTATGTTGTAATGATGAGTGGAGTCATGTCTATTCAAAGAAAAATGGCATGGGCTATATAAGTAACTGAAATGGATAAGCAGCGGCGCAGCCAGGATTTTTCAAGGGGGAAGGGGGGAGGAGGGGTCACACTGTGTCAAATGCTCACCAGATTCAAGCGCTTCCGCCAACTGAATATTGTAGACTTACAAAGGGGGGTCACGGGCACCCCAGGACCCCCCCAGCTACGCCTTTGATAAGACTTCCGTATGACCAAAAGCTCTGGATGAAAGTCATTTGGACTGACATTACTGTTCAGTTCTCGTCATCAAGTTTCCAACAGGACGAAGTAAAGGTTGTATGGTAAGCATATTTGCGAAAGGTTTTGTACCTGTTAATTTTAGCCAGAGGAAACTAACGGAGAGGCGAAAACTGGATTACCCACTGACGACCACATTGAAGAACAGCAAAAAGAGCTGGACGAACTTACAGAAAAGTTGGAAAATGCGGAGAGAGCACAAAAACAATTGTTTCTTATTGTTTTTCAGGTGAGATTTAAGGCCGACTGAGGTTTGAAGCTACTGCATTGCCACAGTCCATCTTTCCGAGAAGGCTTTCTTTGAATTGTGTACTGAATAATGATGCCTAACTATTTGCTTTATTTTGGTGTTCGGTGGCCAGTTTCAGTTGAAATGGACATGAAACGGCTTTGACCTTCCTAACCATAAATGGCATGCACTTGTTAGATACGCTGTACTTCGCTTTCTCTAAGAAATGTATCTTTTCTTAGAATTACAAGGCCACAGCTCAGTGCACAGGTTTTTCGGTTGTTTCCGGTTGAAATTAACACTTGTTTAAATTTCAGCGTTTTATCATGATCCTGACTGAGCACATTGTACGGGCAGAGCAACAGCAGCTTGAAGTCGACACTCAGTGGTTCAAATATACGACAGAGAGGCTTCGAGAAGTGTTAATCACGGTATGCGACCAGTTCAAGGTGTCCATGTTGTCTAGTGTCCTTTCGTTTATAAAGGACAATCTGTTCCCCATAAACTTTCAGCATTGAATGTGGGAAAGGAAAATCCTTGGTATCAAGTACAAAACTGAGAAGATAGACTTACAGTTTAGGAAATTAAGACGTTTTGGTGTTCTCGGATCTGAGGGCCCCTTTTATTCACAGGCCATATAACTTTGTTCAATGAATAAGTCACTATCCATTGAAGAAAAGATACTTCGTGTTGAACGTTGTCCAAGGTTTCCGCACTCGCCTTAGATGTGCTTAGAGTGTGCATATTCACAGTTACGTGGGCAAGTATTGAAGTCTTTGCAGAGATTGAAACTGGCAGATGGTGACTTATCCATCGGAGAAAGTTATCCCGACGTAAGTGTAGCGGATATGATATTGACAGTAACTTAAAGCAAAGTTACGCGTTCAAGCTCTTCTGCATCTCATTTGTTTTCATCTTTGAACTTATTTTAAAGTAAGGAATCCGTTTACCATTGAAGTAGGCCATTAAACTAGGTTCTTGCGACCACTTTTCCAACCCTAGCAGGACAATTGTCACCTGAACCTAGTTTAGTGTCCTAGCTCACGTTGGCCCGGGTTGGATTCCCAGACTGGGCTTTATACGTGGGTTGAGTTTGTTGGTTCTCTACTCTGCTCGGAGAGGTTTTTCTCCGGGTAAAAGTTCTTACTGACATTTTGGCACCCATCCAGAATCGTAATGGCTACTCTGTTCTTAATTCTTCTGAATTTTCTAAAGACGTGGCAAACATGGAGATACTGGACGATGAAATAATGGTTTCGTTCGAGGTCGTTTCCCTATTTACAGCCATCCCAGTCCAGAAAGCTTGTGCTTATATCCGTAAAAAAATAATGGATGATGATACTTCACAGTCAAGAACCAACCTCACTACTGATAATGTTATCTCGCTGCTGGAATTTGTTCTTTTTAACAGTTTTTCGTCTATAATGATTGCTTCTACAAACAAATACATAGTTGTGCTATGGGAAGCCCGGTTAGTCCTGTCGTCGCCAACCTTTGCATGGAGGCTATCGACGAATCAGCCATATCGTCCATGAGAGTTCCCCCCAAAACCTGGAAAAGGTATGTTGATGACAGTGTTGTCATCATCAAGAAAGATTGCGTACCTGAATTCCACGACAAATTAAACTCTATAGACCCCATGATTTCTTACTATGAAAAATAGAGCAATCAACAAATCTCGTTTCTAGATACCCTAGTCTCCAGGAAGAATGGTTTCATTGTCATTGACGTCTTTCGTTAACCAACGCACAAGGACAGATATTTGGACTTCAGTTCCTATCATGAGAAGAAACACAAAATAAGTACTGCATCTACCCTCCTAAACCGTGCTTGTAATCTACCGAATACTTTGGAAGGGAAATCGTCTGAAGTTAATTACGTCACTAACACCCTTCTTGCCAACGGCTATCCACCTGCCGTCATCTCTAACGTATTAAAAGAGAAAAACCTTCCCCGGAAGTTATTCCTTCACCGGAAGAATTGGTGGGCTTGTTTTTCAATCTGATTGAAATAAATCCACCGCTATGGCCTGACTTCCTTATGTTCGTGGTGTCACAGAACCCCTCACACGTCTTCTTCGAAAGAATGGAATTAACGTTGTTACTAGACCTCACAAGACTTTAACAAGAATTCCCATCCCCCAAGTTTAGGCCTCCTATTGAACTTCAGACCAATGTGGTGTATAAAATCCCTTGCGTCGATTGTTCCTGGAGCTACATTGGTGAGACTGAAAGGTGTTTTTCAGCGAGGAAAAAGGAACACTTTCGTAATGTAAAACTATGTAAAACTGGCTCTAATATTGCAGCTCACGCTTGGTGTAACAATCACTCTATTGATTTCAACAATGCCAGAGTAATTGACAAGGGAAACATCCGAATCCGAAAAACTTTGGAATCTTGGCACACCGCTAATACTAATGAAGCTGACAATAACTCCAAGCGTTTGCCAAAACAATACTCTATTCCTTTAGATTAGCGCATTTTTCCCTTTTATCGTTTTTACAATTTTTCCGCACTTCCATTTTGTATATATTTCCATCTCGCGCATTTACATCTTAGTTTTTAAAGGCTTTAGTCTGGAAGCCGAAAGCTTACGTTTTTATATTAAAAGAATTTAACCAGAGAACGCTTTTTTACATGAATTTGTTGATTTCAGTTAACAGTGTCCCCAATTACTGCTCCAGCGCCAGAAGACTAGACACTTAAATGAAGTTCCTTTCCTTTCGTTTTTCCCTATAGCTCAGTGGTTGAGCATCTGAAGAAGTAATCAACTCTCGCAAAAGAGCACTCGAATTTTTTTCGAGTATGCCTGAGCCAACATCGAAAAATACATCTCTTAATAATAATAACCATCGTCATTATCATCGACAAGTGAAGAGTTTTAACCAAACAGGGAAATCCAGAGTTCGCAGAAAAGCCTCTCGAGGCGGAAAAGAGAACCAACAAACTCAACCCAGAAAAGGCGTATGGTCCGCGCGCAAATTGGCCCGGGCCAAATTGATGGTAGGCGCCAACTTACATGTACTCTTCAATCAGGAAGCCGTCTACTAGTTAGGTTATATTGTTTTTCTTACCAGTGTTTGGTTTTTCATTATTTCAGAATTATGAGCAAGTGTTCAAGTACTTGCGCTCACTTGAAACACTTCTGTTCACAGCGGACCTGGATTCACGCATTTTGAGTCTGTTCAGTCAATTTAAAGCTCTGAGAACTTAGACTATCATTTATCCTGGACTTTCCAAGCGTTTTTGTTGTTCTTGACTCAATTGTGTTTAGCTTGTAATACACAAGGGGTTGAAGATTGAACAAAGGACAAAGGGAAATAATTAACCGTGGGTATTTTTAGCACAAAGGTCTTAGTTGGCTAAGGGCAATGTTGTGGTTTTAAGTTATACTTTTTGTTATCTTTTCAAATCTTGATTTTGAAAACTCTTTTGACTCTTTTTACCCAAACGTTGGGTTTTATGTGTAGTTGGCCTCCATTTAGATGACTACTCTTCCTGGCACAAGCTTGGTCACTTTTACACTTTGCATAATCCCATGGACTTAGTGCTTTAATGAAAGCAATAACGAATTTCCATTCCGCCAACTTCTCATTAGTTCCTTAAAGGACATTAAACTGGGTATTGAAGGCAAAAGAACCCATCAGACAACCTCCTTTGCTACTTCATGGAAAGTACGTAAATACCATACGGATACACTTTTCATGGCGTATTATGATGTTTATTACATCCATACTGAGATTTAATTAAATTCTTGTTTAAAGTGCTACTGCGACGAAGACTAAACCCTAAAGTTGACAAGAAAGTGTATCCACGGCTAACCTGACGCTGATTTACATCTGTAAAGGCTGCCCGAAAGTGTGCAAATTTTGTCCCCCAAGTATTCGAACCCAAAATTTTTGTCAAGCGGCGTTCACTCCGTGACGTCACCTCATCATCTAGCGAAGTCTTGTCGCCGCATACTTTTAGTAAATAGAGTAAAAAGAAATGTTGTCTTCAAGTCCTTCGTCTTTTTCGCCAGTGGACGGTTCGGAGTTGAGTTCAGACCAGAGTAGTGTGATTTAAGAGGACAGTGAAGCTTGCTTCATACCCTGTGACGAAGATTTAGAGCCACTTATAACTCAAGAAGAAGCTGCCGCCTACGAGGCAAACCCATGGGACTGCAATGAAAACCAAGACAGCGGTTTCTTTTGGGAATCCTGAGTAAAGCCGTTTCAAAATCTAAAGTTTGGAAACGCTACATTGACGATGTCGTTTCCTTGTGGGACATAAGTAAACCGAACATAGCGACTTTCATCGAACAAGCAAATTTACATCACCCTACTATTTTAGAGCGACGTGCCTTACCGTGGCCCCCAAACGAAGTCTTTTACAAATTATCCGCCAATCAGGGTGTGCGAATTTGATTGACAGTTATGCCTCCTTGCAAAGTTGGCACCGTGGTTTGTTGAACACCGATGAGTTGACGTATTTACACGTAGTTGTCAAATGCGAAAGTTTGTTCGGTGTCCACGGTAAGGCGCGTTGCACTGTAAATTGACGGAAGAAATATCTGACACTGAGACTGTTTCGAGACGCCATAGTATACAAAGGCACGAGATCAAGGATCAATCTTTCCTTAATGTACAAACACATTTTAAACAAACCGCGAGAGTTTCCAATATACGTATTTCACCTCTTGTCACCCACCAAGCGTTAAAGTGAAGCCCTACGAATCCTTAGAACAAACTCCTCAAAAGACACTTTCGAGGAAAACATTTGGAAATTTCAAAAACAGTTGCGGGAGAGAGGTTACCCCACAACTACTATCAGAAATCAAATTCACAAGGAGGGACTCCGTGCTTAAAGGCAATACATACTTGCAATACATGGTGATATACATGAAGAAATTTCTGCAATCTGATTGGCTGAGAGATGTGCAGTTTTTCGGTGACAGTGCAGAAAAGAGGTAATTGAATGCAAAAATAGGCAATTAAATGCAAAAAAAGGTAATAAAGCAAGCATGCGGATTGTTAAATGAACAAAGAAGTTCACAGGTAGCCAATCAAATGCGAGCCTGGATGGCGCAGTGGCGGACAGATTTGGCGAGAATAGCATTGTATTCATTGAAAGTTTGAAGGAAACTACAAAACAAAGACTACAACAAAAAACACAAACAACTTGATAATTGTAAGCTTTGAACCGGTCCGGCGCCCTCAAAAAAAATTTTGGGAGGAGTTTTATGTCTTAGTTCTAAGAAAGACGAAAAAGAACTGACAAGGCTACGAGCTGGCTGACAGTCTTCGCGTAATGGTGAGGGTCAAATAAATTTTCATGTATGTTACTACTATTTGCGTCCATCCTTGGAAGTGTGACGAATGTGGCGCGAAGTTTTACTTTTCCGAGTCAAACGTTAACGCTTTGTCCGGTTATGTGTCACTTTTGACGAATGAAACGTGGGCGGTTATGTCGTGAAATTGGCAATATTTTTGGTTGCCTGTGGTACGTGGTACGTGGTAAGGCACTGAATTGGGTGGTATTCAACTGCAGCGTTCCAGTTAATTTTTATCAAGTGGGGGGTCATTCAGGGGTCATTCAGGGGTCACCCACATGTTGTGCCAGCAGAGGCCCTTTGCCTCACTTGTTTACTTATTTTGTAATGTCCTGTCCCATTTTGAGGTCTTTTAGTTTTTTGAGCTTTGGTAATAAATTCAGTTTAGAGATAACAAAACACGCTCTTGAGTAAAATTCACTCGTTTCTTCAAATAGTCTGCAAGAAAACTAACTGCAAATTGCTCTGACGGACGTTTTCCTGTATGTCATGCAGATGCACTAAGCAAACGTTTATTGTACACATTAAGGAAGACTGAAGACGTTGTTTCCTCTTCATAATTCCTCTTCTTTTCAGTCTAGTCTGATGCCAGGTCAAAACATTTTCTTCAGTTAAAGATAACAAAACACGGTCTTGATTAGAATTCACTTGTTTCTTCTTTAAATAAATAGTCTGCAAAAAAACTAACTGCAAATTGCTCTGACGGCCGTTTTACCAGCGTGTCTTGCAGTTGCAAATGTTTATTGCACACACTAAGAAAGGACTGAAGGTGTTGTTTCCGCTTTATAATTCCTCATCTTGTTAGTCTTATCTGAAAAAAGACAAAGACAAGTCAAAAGACAGATGAAAAAAATAACATAGTTTTTATATATAACTCTGAATCGAATTCTCATCGAAAGATTAATGACAATCGATCTTAAAAACAAGAAAATTTCTGCAGTCTCTGACTTTCATGAACTAGATCCTCCGTGAGGGTACACTGGGTTGCCTGTGGTACGAGCAGCGCTCCAGGCAATTTTTTTCAAGTTGGGGGGTCATTAAGACCATTTAAGGGGTCACCCAGAAGTCATACCAGCAGAGGCCCTTTGGCTCACAGGTCCTCACACGTTCGTACGACAAAACAGATTCTTTTCTGAGGTTAAAACCTGGCTACCGGCCTATTAATTAACCATTTGTCAGAAAGAAGAAATTCCTGTCCTCTTTAAAAAAAAATTGACACGCATTACTTACGTGTGGTAGTGAAGTAACACAGCGATTTATTCCATAATGTCAACTGAGCAGTGTGTTGTCTTCCAGGAGATTCAAGTTGTCCTTGCGTAATAGTGCACAATATTGTTTTGGTATTGTCTATCATTGTACATAGTGCCATGGTAGAAGTCTTGGGTAAATAGCATGAGAAGACATGTGGTTACTAGCAAAGTACTGAACCCAGAAAGATTGAAGAAAATAAATGGGAAGTGAAAAACATTGTTGTCAACATGTCAGCAGACATGTTGACAGTTGTCTTTGTGTAATATGTAGGTCTAACAGTACACGATATTGTTTAGGTATTGTATATCATTGTCGCGCCATGGTAGAAGTCTTGGCTAAATAGCCCCTTGAGAAGACATGTGGTTACTAGCAAACTACTGAACCCAGAAAGATTGAAGAAAATAAAAGGGAATCGAGAAACATTGGCTTCTGGGCTGACATGTTGATCATGCAACTTCTTTCCATCACAAGTGTAAGCGTGCACTAACAGCATCTTACGGCTTTGTAAACAAAAGTTGAAAGCTGAAGTTAAGCTCTGTCCGGCGGGGTTACTCTTTCAAATGCGAACCAAGCAAGATACAGATTTTGTTAGCTTGCTTTATGCAAAACAAATATTGATGTAAAAGTAAATAAATATGGATGCACAGTTTTTTTTAAGAAGAGCAGAAGGAAGTTTCAGGACTGTCGATCGAGAATAAAATAATTTGCCATCGGTAACAAAATTTACGACATGAGAACAACATTAATTTTGAACCACGAATATAAAAAGTTACCATCTGCGAAAAACATTTTGGGAGATTTTAGTTGTTTTGTTGTAATTGGCCGTTTTTATACTACAGACGCATAATTCGTCTGGGACGAACTTGGGCAAACTTTTTTTCTGCGTCTGTTAAATTCGTCTAGTATAAAGACGGCCACAAGACGCATTATGCGTCTGGACGAAGAATTTATTTTAGTGCGTCTTCGAAGACGCACTAAACTGGAAAGTTCGTCCAGACGCATTATGCGTCTAGTGCCCGTCTTTATACTAGACGAAATTAACAGACGCAGAAAAAATGTTTGCTCAAGTTCGTCCAAGACGAATCATGCGTCTCATATAGTTCGTCCCGTCTTTACACTAGACGGATAACATGAGAGACGCATAATTCGTCTGGACGGATTATGCGTCTCTAGTATAAAAACGGCCAATTGTACTTTTGGCTGCAACGAGTAAATCGCACATCGAATTCAGTGGGCGCAGTGATCAAGTTACCGCGGCATGTTTACTCGCGAAACAGTGAAGCATCTGTGTCAAATGATGCCAAGATACCGGGTTTTTGTTTTTGTTAGTTTTCTTTTTCTTTCAATTGTTATAAATTTTGACAAGAAATGTGCGAATTCAACACAAAGATCACAAACGCCCAACTCTCAGAGGTTGACCATTCTTTCTGGAAAATCAAAAATTTACTCTCCAAGACAAGGTTATTTATCACCAGGTAATTCCATCGTTTTGGTAATAGCAGCTAATTTATTATTCATCAGCGTCAATCTTTTGCCGATTTTGCGGGTCATTTTGTTGAATCCAACGGACCCGTTTATTTTCGTGACTTATGCGTTACCACAAAAATTTTTCCCGTATCACATTTCAACACATGTATGCAAATTTGCTACGCTCGAAAATTACACAACACGATAAATTTACAAAAGCTGGAAATTTCACAGAAATATTTTCCAGCGAAACATTTATTGAAACAAGCAACATATTTGTTATAAGAGGCAAGAAACCCTTCCTATTTCAGTTGCGTGCGTGCAAGCGAAACACAATCACAAAGCATATGCAATTAAATAAATTTCTGACAGTCCACATCAAACCCTTTTCGAAAGAATCTTGACCGTAAATAATAAAGCACAAAAGAGACAACAAGCTTTCATTCAAATAATTTTTCACTGTCACATTTCCAATTTTTTTCAACCTTTGCAGAGTTGAGTACAAAATGAATGTTACTTGCCAGACAAACAGGCAAACTTTAAATAGATGCGACTTCAGTAAACACTGTGAGACACACAACAGAGATCACAGATCTACTTGTGGTGTTCGATTCCTTCTCTGTCTTTGTTGAACCCGTAAGTTACCAGAGAAATTTCCATTTGGTTTCAGTGTTGTACGTAACACCACCTTGGCGAAATATTAGAAGTACAGCTCATTTTGATTTCGGCTCGACGGGCGAAAGATTCACACTGTCTAAGTCCATTAATCGTCGCTTTTAAGATTCCAGATCTTTATGTTTCACCGCCTGTCTTGACGTTCCATTCTTGAGCTCCATATGGGTATATTTTCTTTAAAGATGTACTAAAACGCCATTCGCGTTACAATGACTTTCGACGCCATTACAGGTTAATTGTGCAGAGCAAGCTACGCATTACCCCAGCCCCCTCAAACCTAACAAAATACGGCCACAAGACTCTATGCACAAAGACACCACTTAGCATGGGAGTGACAGGCAAAACTTTTCCCGACAAGGGGAAAAATAACAAGCGAGATGCTTCCGTGAAGCATACACTGGGTTGCCTGTGGTACATGTTACAGAAAATCAGAAGGCAGTGAATTGTGTGGTATTGAACTACAGCATACCAGTCTCTGAAGAATAACAAATAAAAGAGAAGCCAGAAACATTGGCTTCTGGGCTGACGTGTTGATAATTTTCAAGTTCTCTCACAACTTCTTTTCACCACAAGTTTAAGCGTGCCCTCTGAGCATCTGACAGCTACAATAGTTCGCTGAAATTTATCCCTATTCGGCGGGGTTAGCATCTGGATGGGAGACCAAAAACAATATACCCCTCAAAACAGAAGCATTGGACAGAAAATTCTATTTTAACGCTAACAAATGCGGACCAAGCAAGGAACTGATATTGTTAGCTTGCTTTATGCGAAACAAATATTGATGCAAAAGTAAATAAATAGTGGTACAAACTTTTTGGGAAGAGCCGGAAGGAAGTTTTCTGGACGGTCGATCGAGAATAAAATATTTTTCCATCAGCAACAACATTTATGACACGAAAACAACATTAATTTTTAACCCCGAATATAAAAAGTTACGATCACCGACAAACATTCTGGGAGATTTTTGCTATTGTACTTTTGGCTGCACAAGTAAAAGCGCAGAATCGAAAGTTACATCGGATTCAGAGGGCGCCGTGATGAAGTTACCGCGGTGTTTTTCTCGCGAAACAGTGTCAAATCATCATTTGACACAGATACCGGGTTTTTGTTTTTGTAAGTTTTCTTTTTCTTTCAAGTGTTATAAAGTTTGACAAGAAATGTGCGAATTCAACACAAAGATCACAATCGCCCAATTCTTCAGGTTGACAGTCAAAACTTTACTCTCCAAGACGAGGTTATTTATCGCCAGGTAATTCCATCGTTTTGGGGATAGCAGCTACTTTATTACTCATCAGTGTCAGATTTTTTTTGCCGATTTTGGGGGTCATTTTGTTGAAACTCAAGCAAGCTTCCAACAGACCTGTTTATTTCCGTTACACTATACCACAAAAATGCTCCCGTATCACATTTCAACACACGTATGCAAATTTGTTAGGCTCGAAAATTACACAACATGATATTAAAGTTCACAAAGGCTGGAAATATCTCGGTAAAATCCTTTTCCAGCGAAAAATTAATCGAAACAAACAACATATTTACTATTAGAGGCAAAAATACCTTCCTATTTCAATTGCGTGCGTGCAAACAAGAGTTAAATACATTTTTGACAGTTCACATCAAAACCCATTTCGACTCGGAACGCTGACCGTAAATAATGAAGCACAAAAGCGACAGCAACTTTCATTCAAATAATTCTTCACTGTCACATTTCCAAATATTTTACACCTTTGCAGAGTTGAGTACAAAATACCGGTAAATGTAAATTATCAGACAACTAAGATGCGACTTGAGTGAACACTGTGATGCATTCTTGTAGGCGTTCGATTCCTTCAATGTTAATTTGTTAAATCATAGTTCATAGTTAGTAACTGTGGTTAAATCCATAAAAAAATTGCTATTTGATTTCCGTGTTTTATATAATACCAAGTTAGTAAAATATTAGAAAACAAAGCTCACTTGATATCCAAAGGCGAAAAATGAAATTGTTGTCGAAGACCATTACTCATCTCTTAAAATCCAGATATTTATTTTTCAGCGCTGTCTTGCTCATCCAAGTGACGATCCATTCTTGAGCTCCATGAGGGTATATTTTGTTTAAAGATCCACTAAAACGCCATTCACGTCAATGACGTATTAGTGAAATTTCCAATTGTTATACCGGAAGACTGTGCAGAGTTGAGAACAGGTAAATACAAATCTGACAAATAGCGAGACAACTGAGATAACAGATCCACTATATGGATTCCTTCTCTGTCTTTGTTGGACCCATACTGAGTTACCAGAGAACTGTTCATTTGGTTTGAGTGTTGTGCAAAACACCACACTTGGCAAAATTTTAGGAAGACAGCTCACTTTGATTACGGCTCGACGGGCGACAGATTGTTGTCGAAGTCCATTACTCTTCGCTTGTAACATTCGACCGCCTGTCTTGTTCAGTATCCGATTCGCTTGCCATTATTGAGCTTCATAAGGGTACATTTTGTTCAAAGATCCACCAACGCCATTCGCGTTACATGACTTCCGACGCCATTGCCGGTTAAGTTAATCGTTTTACTGTGTCCACCAGAGAAATCTACGCATTTCCCACTACCCTCTCGATCCTAAGAAAATACGCTTAGAAGGTTCTATGCACAAAGACACCACTTAGCAGGGGAGTGACAGGCACGACTTTTACCGACACGGAAAAAAGTAAAAAAAAAAAGAAAACGAAAAATTAGAAAACGACGAAATTAAAGACAGATTCCGACTGGGTTTGCAGCAACCCAGTAAAAAACCCACGAAATGAAACCGAGATTCCGACTGGGTTTGGCAACCCAGTAAGGCCCGGGTCGCACTTGAGACAAAATTGGGACAACTTTGTTTATAACCACAAAAATGTCAAGATTCCTGTCAACAGCTGACCACGCCAAGTGCGACCTACTTGTCTATAGCGGACAAAAACTTGTCTACAGAGACAAGTCCTCAAAGAAGCCGTAGTCCTGCCACAAACCAGGACATTTTAGGAACAAAAACAAAAAAGTGTTTTCCTTGGGATAAAGTTGTCGATCAATTTCAAAAGGCCTTAAAAATGTAACGTACTCGGTTTGCACTTCATTATTTCGTTGCGACTGAATTGCACAGTCGGTCACTCGTGCCTAGACATGAATTCAGGTTTTCGATCAAATGTTCCCGTTTTTGGGGGGAGCGACACAGATAACTCTTACGATCAGCACAATGGATATAGGACGACTTCTTCGCCGTTGGTTTAGCATCAAAACTTGAGCCTGAAGTGCTCTTATTTGTACAGTACAAGAAAGGAGGATGACTCTTTGCGCATCGTTAGCTACACTCACGTTTAAAAGGTAGAAATAGAAAGCCAGAAAGATGGCGATTTCTCGTTGATTCATTGATTGCGATTGCTTCTGCTCACCACTTTGAATAAAACAGCGGGAAAATTAAAATTATGCCAGAAATGGCGGGCCCTGACAAGACTTTTGTTTACTTTACCATATGTCACGGTTGATTGTCTCTGTACATGCGACCCTAAACCGAAATGTCTAATATTGTCTGGGACAAGGTTTAAAACAACTTTGTCGGTAAAAGTCGTAGGACATTTCAAATGTTTGTCTCAAGTGCGACCAGGCCTAATAAACGAAAAGGTCATGATCTTTCGTCAAAAGGAAGAAATTGTTCACGTGCTAGGCAACCATAAAGATGCACGTGATCACCTTGTGTCAACTGAAACACGGCCAGCCCAAGCTCGGTGTACGATTTATAGACTTTGTATGGGAAATTTTCCCATACAAAGTCTATGCCTGTGCGGGAAAGAATGTTAATCGTTCGCTGTTTTCAGAGTAAAACAACTTACTTTTTAGCCAAGAAACGTCCGTCTTTGGTTTTTTAATTTTGCTGTAATATTTAACTGAATATTTACATTTTATCTGTCGGGTCAGGAAGCCTTCTCTGTCCGGTTCCTGAGAAACGTATCTGTTTTGACTTCAGGGTAAACTATTTACACAATCGCGAGGTTGAGCGGCCATTTAAAGGCCCACATTCGCCCAAAAGTCATTGCGCACCGTGACTGAATTTCTTGTAACACGAAAATTACCTAAATATCTGACATGTTGTTTTCCGCGTGATTCGCATTAGTGCCTTTAGCCAACCACATCACGTATTTGGATAAGTCGTCATTTGAAAAACAAAAACAAACGACCGCAATGACTTTTGGGTGAAAGTGGGCCTTTAATTGGGGGAAAATCTAAACATCTATGAGATACAAAAACAGACTTGCGAATTCCCAAATCACAATGCTGACAAGCACAGAAGCAAAAGAAATGGTTAATAAATATGAAGTTTTTTACTATCGGAATGTTTTTGGGTTAAAGAAAAGCGATATATTGTTGAAAAATCTTCGTCATAAAGGAGCTATGTCACGCAAATGATGTAATTTCATGACACTCCAAATTCGCAAAAAGCATGAGTTTAATGTAAACATGCAATCTTCGCACCAGTAAGTCGTAGCAATAATTTGGATTAACCAGGGAGTTAAAGAAATATTGTTGGCTTCCCAAATAAACTTCATTTTACACTATAATGACAAAACAGATATTTTTCTGAGATTA
>NC_090884.1:21206440-21208940 GCF_036669925.1 Montipora capricornis | reverse complement strand
CTTGTCGATACAGCGGTACCAGAAAACACCAAAAATTCCACTTCATACGCTGTTAACGTTTTTGACGGTAAGCTGTTTGTAAATCGTATCCGCCACTTTTATCTACAAAATTAAAAAAGTATGTTTTCCTTTCACTGAAATATTGCATCTTTTCCCCAAACAAATTCTTCTAACTGAAGTGAAGTCTGTTCGAAATTCTGGAAATGAATATTGAATGAGGCGGTTTTGGAAGCCAATTGACAAACTTTGACGTGTTGACATATGACGGACTGGCAGATACCGCTTGTTTTGGCTCTTGTTCACAGTTTTCCTCGAGCTTCGCTCTCGGAATACTTTTCGCTTCTCGGAACAGATAATGTCCGTGGACAAATATCCAAGCATATTTTCGCGCCAAATGAAGGCTATTGTTTATATAGAAATAGAAAATTTAAAAAGTTAAAGCCCTTATATTATTAAAAGTTTTACTAATATTGAATACCAATAACTTTTTTCGTCGCGAGCGGCAGTGCAAAAAATGCATTGCAGATACATTTTTGAGCAGGGGATGGTGAGCAGAAAAACAGGAGCTTGGTGGGGAAATTTAAGGCGTAGCTTTAAATTTTGGTTCCTGTTTTATTGAATAATATATTGAATAATAATAATAAAAATTAAAGAATTAAAGCCCTTATATTATTAAAGTAATACTGCAACAAAGTAATTTTACAAAAATATTTTTAAAAGCAATGTGTAAAACAATGAATTCAACCACAAAATAAATTCAAACAAAGAAACAAATAATAAATCCCCAATACTGCAATCCAATATGTTTAAATATATATATAATGACATTATTGAAAACTAAAGGGATTTTCCCGTGATTTTTAACCCATCAAAAGTTACACATTTTTTTCACAAATGTGTACACATTTGTGTAACTTTTCAGTGAAATTTTACACATTTGTGTAATTTTGGGTGTAATAGGTGATGACCGGAACTATCGTGACTGCCTAGCGTTACAACCGGATGTCACATTTAGTATTCAGATGATTGACAAGTGAAATAGGAGACAGAGAAGTATTGTGAAATAGGAAGGAACGCAAACAACACCAGGATCGTGAGACCAGTTATTTTGTAATTTTTGTTTCATTTTCGTTATTAAACCCGGGAATTGTCTGTACATCGTGAGTGCTTTTGTGTGCCGTACAACTTCGGGACATAAGTGGTGCCGGGACCAGGATACACTGGGAGAAAAGGAGTGAAGTCTTCAACTCCAGGCCTAATGCAAACATGGGAGACTCAGACAAAGAGAAATCCGACCAAGAGGAGACGGACATTTCAGGACATGAAAAAGATCTCGAGAAGAAAATCAAGAAAGAGATTGACAAACTTAAGTTCTACTTAGAGGAAGGTGATGAGCTGTTAAAAGACTGCGATTACAGCGAAATCGCGCTTACGTGCAAGCAAACAGATGAAATTCAAGACCGCCTAAACGACCTTGTGTCAACACTTCAAGAACTAAAAATCGACCGTGGAATATCGACGCGGAGAGCCGTGAGACAGTGGAAAAAGGACCTGAAGGCTACATACGCGCCGCTTCGGGAAAGGAAAACCAAGCTGAGCAAGGCTTTGGAGGAGAGAGAGCGAAGTAAAAGTCAAAAGGCCGAGG
The DNA here is from genome assembly GCF_036669925.1 of Montipora capricornis. Classification (NCBI taxonomy): domain Eukaryota; kingdom Metazoa; phylum Cnidaria; class Anthozoa; order Scleractinia; family Acroporidae; genus Montipora; species Montipora capricornis. The sequence continues at coordinate 21,207,295 of NC_090884.1, read as the reverse complement.
AGGAGAAACTCAGAGACAAATTCGAGCAGGAAGAGCAATTTAGACGCGAAATCCAAGAACAAGAGAAGGAACTTTGGGAAGAAAAGATGAGAGCAGAATTAGCAATGGCGGAAAAGAAAATCGAAATGGAAAAAGCCGCGAAAGCCGCCCGTGCGAAACTACCAGAGCTTAAGATAACCCCTTTCAATGACACTCCAGTTGACTGGATCAGGTTTCAGAACATGTTTACATCACAAATACACGACAAGCCATTATCCGACGAGGAGAAATACGGATATCTTTTGGAGCTGGTGGCCCCTAAGGTGAGAAGTAGATTAGCTAATTTAAAGCCGGGTGCGCTGGGGTACAAAACCGCATGGGACAGATTGAAAACTGAGTTTGGACAGAGTAAAACTGTTGTCGCTGCACATATGGGGGAGATAATTAACTTGCCAATGACCAGAAGATCAAATTACGAAAGGGTGCGCGAATTTTATGAGAAGTTGAGCAAGAATTTTGACGCGTTACAAACTTTGGGGGAGGGAGAGATGCTCAAGGGGTTCGTCCTGTCAACCTTAAACAAACTCTCCCAAGTGAAACCCGATCTAGTGAGGACGGACGAAAGGTGGGAAGATTGGAGCATGGAAAGGTTGATCGATTCTATCCAAAAATGGCTCAAGCGCAACAAGGCCGAAGACAATTATAAAGATCAAACGGATACAAAAGGAAAGGAACGCCATTACTTTAGCCAGAAAGACCCCCACTGCCTGTTCTGTAACCAAAACCACTGGGGAGATTCGTGCCCAACATTCAACACAATCGCGAAACGGAGGGAATTCTTTGCAGCAAAACGACCATGTTACAATTGCGCCCGCT
>NC_090884.1:21196440-21201440 GCF_036669925.1 Montipora capricornis | reverse complement strand
CAAATTACCAAAATCAACAGCCATAATAAACCGTGTTTGCAAGACATTTTATCTAATAAACACAGTTTTACCACAAGTTAAAAAAGATAGAAGAACGATAATATCAATCAAAATTATTAAAGACAAGCTTTTTGAAAAATGGAATTTGAAATTTGATATCCCAATTACTAAATCCAAAAAGACTTTGCATGATTATGAGAAATATTGGAATCAGCTTTGTTTGTTGATTGAACTTTGAATTTTTATTTTATTGCTTTTCATATTTATCCGCTATTGGACATAAATCGATTATTATTCCATCAATAATACTGCATTTATCTAATAATTCTTTTTCATTAAAATTAATTCCTCAAAGATGATTATTCAAATCAGTCATTAATTCTAAATATGATTGATAAGCAAAACGACACATTTCAATTTTTCTTTTGTAGTTTTTTGTTTCTGAAAAAGTTTGTAATAAAACCCCAGATCCTGACATTGATCCTAAAATAATTGGATTTAATGTAATACTACCAGCTATAGTTCCTGATACAATCAAAGATACAGAACCAAGATTACAAATCATATGCATTTGTTTAAAATGTTGGAAGCTCTTTTTGTACATCCAATAATTTTTATGACAGTCTTTATAGATCTCTTTTATTTCAACAATTTGCTCCAGTGATAAGTTCTTTGAAATATGGTTAAAGTTAAATATGTCTTGTCGTTTGTCTCTCATTATAATATTGTATATTTAACAAATAAAGAAGCCTTGACTGTGCTCTGTTCTGTTGTAAAGCACGCAGGAAGCGGCTAGAGCACGCAAGAAGTGTAGAGGTTTATATCAAATTTTCCATTTTTATTGTGAATTTTGATTGGATTTTTAAAATGTAAAAGAAAATGCTTTTTTTTTCTAATTTTATGAGGCATATCATCGAGATTATTAATTAAATTTACACTAGAAATACCATAATCTGCAGAAAATTCGCCAGAATTATCTGTTATGTATTTGAATACATTTTTACGATTTTCATGTGAGCTGATATGACTCTCGCCAAATTTTGGTCAACATATAGTTTATTTTCACTGTCATTTTTATCAGTAGGTATGGCCATATTTACCACTTTGTGATTATTAAGATTTATATTCCCTGTGAGTAAAGCTGTACCATCTTTTTTCAAATATAATTTAGATACAGTGGTTTCAAGCACTGAATTAGTTTCGTTTAATTGCTGCAAATTAACCGCATCTGAATTAAGAGAAGCCTTTTTAAGATTGATGATTTTATTGTTATTAAGATTGAAATTGCCTTTTAAAGCTGTGCGACAATTTTTTTAAATATATACTTGATCAACTGCAAGTAAAAGAGCAGAAACACTATTGTCTAGTTGCTGTAAATTTACAGCATCTAAGTTATCCGATGCATTTTTTATATTAATTATTTTATTATTGCTCATGTTGAGATTATTATTCATTTCTTGCATTCCATCTCTTTTAACAAAACAGTGTTTATATTAGGTTTAGATGCTTATTCAACATTAAGAAACCCCAGATTGATACAATCTTTGTTATTTTGTGGTCCTCCAACATTACTTATTTTATTATCACCAATATCAAGATGTCCTATCATACTAACAGAATGTTTCGAACTGGGGGGGGAGGGGGTCTGGGGGCATGCTCCCCCTAAAATCTTTGAGATTTAGGGTCTCGGAAATGCCATTTCCGACTATTTTCGAAGGACATTTCAATAAATGAATGCGAAAGAAATGTAGTAGTCGCTTATTTTACCTATCTGTCGAGTTTTCTCTGCAGCAAGCTACAACACAAACAGAGGGTTTACAATACAAGCAGAGGGCAAAACGTCGCAAACTCTGTTATAATATCATCATCATCATCATAGTCCTATTTCTTTAAAAAATAACCGGGAACTGGGGGACTGGTGATAAGACTCACACTGTGTGGGGGCCTCGAAGTGTAGAGTTTTCTTTTTTTGGCTTTCCTCCACTACTACGTTTCTTGCTGTTGAGGCCTGGCTAAAAGGGTCCAACATGTTAGTGCATCATCCAACATTCTTGAATCCAACATGTTGCACTCGTTTGGCCACCATGTTGCATCAAACATCGTCTTTAACATCATTCAACGTTTCTTTTGTTCTAAGATGAGAACAACAGTAGTAATGTAAGGGACTTAAGGGCAGGGAAAATTTATGAAATAATATATTGAATGCCAATAATTTCTTTTGTCGCGAGTGGCAGCGCAAAAAATGCATTGCAGATGCATTTTTGAGCAGGGGATGGCTCCTGTTTTATTGCATAATATATTGAATATTATAATCCATCAAATATTTTTGCTCGCGTGCGATTGGTCTAAATGCGTCACGTGGGCGATTATTCCCCAGCTAAAACTGGGGAATATCCGAGGATATTCCCCAATGATATTCCTCAATTTTTAAAACCGACTTCAAGGATTCAAGTCTCACATTAAAATTAATGCTGGGATGGCATAACGGTTTGCTTTTGTAACAGAAGAAGAGATAAACCTGCTTGTCGATACAGCGGTACCAGAAAACGCCAGAAAATCCACTTCATACGCTGTTAACGTTTTTGACGGTAAGCTGTTTGTAAATCGTATCCGCCATTTGTATCCACACAATTAAAAAAGTATGTTTTCCTTTCACTGAAATGGTGTACCTTTTCCCCAAACATATTCTTTTAACTGAAGTGAAGTCTGTTCGAAATTCTGGAAATGAATATTGAATGAGGCGGTTTTGGAAGCCAATTGACAAACTTTGACGTGTTGACATACGACGGACTGGCCGATACCGCTTGTTTTGGCTCCTGTTCACAGTTTTCCTCGAGCTTCGCTCTCGGAATACTGTTCGCTTCTCGGAACAGATAATGTCCGTGGACAAATATCCAAGCATATTTTCGCGCCAAATGAAGGCTATTGTTTATATAAAAATTGAAAATGTAAAAAGTTAAAGCCCTTATATTATTAAAAGTTTTACTAATATTGAATACCAATAACTTTTTTCGTCGCGAGCGGCAGTGCAAAAAATGCATTGCAGATACATTTCTGAGCAGGGGATGGCGAGCAGAAAAACAGGAGCTTGGTGGGGAAATTTAAGGCGTAGCTTTAAATTTTGGCTCCTGTTTTATTGAATAATATATTGAATAATAATAATATAAAAATTAAAGCCCTTATATTATTAAAGCAATACTGCAACAAAGTAATTTTACAAAAATATTTTTAAAAGCAATGTGTAAAACAATGAATTCAACCACAAAATAAATTCAAACAAAGAAACAAATAATAAATCCCCAATACTGCAATCCAATATGTTTAAATATATATATAATGACATTATTGAAAACTAAAGGGATTTTCCCGTGATTTTTAACCAATCAAAAGTTACACATTTTTTCCACAAATGTGTACACATTTGTGTAACTTTTCAGTGAAATTTTACACATTTGTGTAATTTTTGTGGTGTAAAAATACAAGAAATAAATAATAAAAATAATCAAAAACACATTGTTGTGGACAAGAAATAACTGAAATAGATTATCAAATGATTTGTACCATTTGTGGTAAGATATATTACGAATTTTATAAAAATTACACAGATTTTTATGAAAATATGTATAAGATAAGGAAAAAAACATTTTATGTCAGAAAATATCATAGTCAAAATGTCTTATCAGATATAGAACTCAAAAACAAATTACCAAAATCAACAGCCATAATAAACCGTGTTTGCAAGACAGTTTATCTAATAAACACAGTTTTACCACAAGTTAACAAAGATAGAAGAAGGATAATATCAATTAAAATTATTAAAGACAAGCTTTTTGAAAAATGGAATTGGAAATTTGATATCCCAATTACTAAATCCAAAAAGACTTTGCATGATTACGAGAAATATTGGAATCAGCTTTGTTTGTTGATCGAACTTTGAATTTTTATTTTATTGCTTTTCATATTTATCCGCTATTGGACATAAATCGATTATTATTCCATCAATAATACTGCATTTATTTAATAATTGAATACATTTTTACGATTTTCATGTGAGCTAATATGAATCTCGCCAAATGTTGGTCAACATATAGTTTATTTACACTGTCATTTTTATCAGTAGGTATGGCCATATTTACCGCTTTGTGATTATTAAGATTTATATTCCCTGTGAGTAAAGCTGTACCATCCTTTTTCAAATATAATTTAGATACAGTGGTTTCAAGCATTGAATTAGCTTCATTTAATTGCTGCAAATTAACCGCATCTGAATTAAGAGAAGCTTTTTTAAGATTGATGATTTTATTGTTATTAAGATTAAAATTGCCTGTTAAAGCTGTGCTACCATTTTTTTAAATATATACTTGATCAACTGCAAGTAAAAGAGCAGAAACACTATTGTCTAGTTTCTGTAAATTTACAGCATCTAAGTTATCCGATGCATTTTTTATATTAATTATTTTATTATTGCTCATGTTGAGATTATTATTCATTTCTTGTGTACCATCTCTTAACAAAACAGTTTTTATATTAGGCTTAGATGCTAATTCAACATTAAGAAACCCCAGATTGATAGAATCTTTGTTATTTTGTGGTCCTCCAACATTAGTTATTTTATTATCACCAATATCAAGATGTCCTATCATACTAACAGATCCATCCTTTTTTAAATAATCAGATAAATTAAAACTAGCAGAAGCCTGTGAAACTTTTTGATCAACGTAGAATTTTTTGACTAGTTCGTTCAAGTCACTAGCATCACGATAACTGAGTATTTTATTACCAGCCGTGTTAATATCCTTGTTTTTATCCAATATTTTATTGTTTATCTTTTACATAAGATATATCTGCTTTTAACGTCATAGAGTTATCAATGTAAAATTATGTTGCTGCATCTGTGTGATGTAGAGGCTCTTTTAACCCAGTAATGTTTTTATTACCCATATCAATTGGATTTTTCACATCGATTTTTATATTATCATCGTCAAATTTCATGTACCATT
>NC_090884.1:21183940-21188940 GCF_036669925.1 Montipora capricornis | reverse complement strand
AATTTTAGGAACAATACTCTAAAACCAAAATTTTATACAAATATTTCAATGTCAAATCATGATTTGATTACATGGTGCAAATATCTTAAAATACCCACTAATAATGTATTATCAAGAGATGAATCTGTTCAACATAATCACAAACAAGCATTATTTATTTACAATCTCGAAGCAGCATATATGTCAGGAAGCCATTGGGTTGCTACTTATGTTGAAAATGGTATCATAAATTACTTTGAAAGTTTTGGTATGCAACCTTTTCAAGAAATTGTAAACCATGCAAGAAAAGAAAACAACATTATTACATCAAAACAATCAGATACAAAATATTATGACGACAACCTCTGGGTATTTTTAAAATGAAATGAATAAAGGGAATTCATATTATGATCTGTTGAAAGTATTTGACATACATGATACAATGTATAATGAAAAATTATTTGAACAGTATTTTAAAAATATGTAATTAATATATATAATGGTAAAATCATATTGCGTGAAACAAAGAAAACAAACTGAATGCATTGAACCATCTGGTTATAAACAAGTTAAAAATGGTAGACTTATGTTCTTTTGTACTTGTGCTGAATGCGGCATTAAAAAGACTCGATTTGTTAAACAGAATAATTTAAACTCATTAGCCCCTCAGAATTAGAGGGGCTTTATAAAAATAAATCTCAACCTATCATGGATGAATTCGATAGAGCAATGCTTCCACAAAGCATGTCTGGATATGGTTTTGCAACTAATTTAGGAAACACAGCAGCTGATCCTTTTTTAACCAAAAGCATCCCTTATCTCGGTAAAAAAAACAGTCGAAATGGGACGATATTATACATCAGAAATGTTACGAGGTCCAAAATTGCATCAAAAAGCCATTGAGTATGCTTTGGATAAGCTTAATCCAGCTATTTATAATGTTGGAACACAAGCTTTAAATCAATTTTCTACAAAGACTAGACCAAAGAAAAAATATAAAACAAACAGAAAAGACGTTGATGGTAGTGGTTTAGATATTCAAAAACAGTTAGTAAAACTTGGAGAATTGCATTTAAGACCTCCAACTGGTAAAAAATATAATTACTGTGGCCCTGGTACTAAACTTGAAGAAAGATTAAATGGTAATAATTCATCAATTCGGGATCCAATTAATAAATTAGATGCTATTTGTCAGCAACATGATATAGCTTATAGCACAGCTGGAGATGATTTGTCAAAAACGCATGCAGCAGATAATTTTATGATAAAACAAATAGGAGATATCCCTTTTAGTCAAAGACCATGGTTTTCAACACCATTCAAGTATACAATGCAAGAAAAAAAATTATTAGACTTGGTGTTAAATCAAAAAACGTAAAGCGGTGCTGAGTAATGATGATTGGGCTCAGCAATTAGCCGATGAATTACACAAACCAATCACGAAAAAATTCAAAACTAGAAGAGGTTTTGTAAATCATATTGATGAAATGTGGGCTGCAGACTTAGTTGAAATGCAACAATTCAGTAAATGGAATAAAGGCTACAAGTATCTTCTTATGGTGATAGATGTTTTCAGTAAATATGGATGGATTGTACCATTGAAAAAGGAGAGACTGTTAAAGAAGCATTTCAAAGCATTTTTAAAGATGGCAGGAAAACCTGTGTTTTTTTGGACTGATAAAGGAAGTGAATTTTATAACAAACATGTGAAAGAACTAATAGGAAAGAATAAAATAACACTCTATTTAACAGAAAATGAAGAAAAATCTAGTGAAGTTTTACTGTAACTTTCACCGCAACTGTGGTGGAGGTCGCACAACAGAGCGAGGCTCCAAATTAAGTGCGCCCTTTTTACCCTTCCCAACCATGATATACCACAGAAGACAGACCACAACACCGGGAACTACACGCCCTACTCTTTGCGACAAGTGTGCGGGTTATTTTACGTCCCACAGGATTATGAACATTGAAGGGTTGTGAGATGGGTACTCCGGCTTATCGTCCTTATCCGAGAAGACTAGAGAGTCTAACCATTTGCAGATGTAATTACAAAGGCAGAACTTTCTCCTCAGTTATTTAAAGCCCCTGAGTGTTGGTCCGGCCAAATTCCAAGATGGAATCGTACGATTAAAAACAAAATGTGGAAACAGTTTACTATACAAGGTAATACACAATATTTAGACATGCTTCCTAAAATATTAAAACAGTATAATAACACTTAACACAGTTCAATAAAAATGACACCAACAGAAGCATCTAATAAAAAGAATGAAGGGAGTTGTTTACGTTAATCTATATGGTGATATGGAGCAATCATCATACAAACCAAAATTCAAAATATGTGATAAGGTTAGAATCAGCAAATATAAAAGGAAAACATTTGAGAAAGGTTATACACCAAATTGGACAGAAGAAATATTCACAGTTGATAAAATCCAATATACTAATCCAATCACTTACAAACTAAAGGATCTCTTTGGTGGTTGGTTGGGCGCATCGTTCACGGGAAATTCGGGCAACTGTATTTCAATGATGCTCTCAGTGTGACTGCGTGAGGCAGTTATGAGCTATGCTGTCAGTTGAAATTTGACTCTGTGGCTGCGTGATGCAGCTCGAGTCAAATACCTACATTTCACCCTTGCTCACCATAGAGTCTCCGGTAGCTCAGTAGTTAGAGCATCCGTACTAGATCACGGAGGGTCGTGGGTTCGAATCCTTTCTGGGGCTCGGATTTTTCCAAGTTCCCAGTGGGTTCATTTGTAACACCTTGTATTTGATATATTTATCAGTATTTGTTGCAATTTTATTAATTGTGATTTAGAATTTATTATATAAAATCAACTGATAATTTTGATGAAAATAAAATTTATGATAAATATTATGATAATATTTTTATTAAACAAGTAAAAAATAACTTACGTGAAATAAAATTATTAACTCTAATCTTGAAATTGTTTAATTTTATTACCAAATTATATTTTCTAATATAATAATATAAATGAGTTCTGAAAGTATAGATTTATATAATTCAAAAACTTGTGATGATTATGAAAGGGATAGTTAATTAGATCAATATGATTTAAATGACAGCTTTATTGATGATTCTCAATGCAGTTTTGATGTTAACTCAGATAATACTTATGAAACTGAAACAGAATATTCATCAGATTGAGACACAATAAAAAAATCTAAGTATATAATATAAATGAAAAATTTAAAACAAATAATTGGTTTATTAAATTACTGTTTTGCTTATGTAAGAGTTTTAAAAAGAAATAAAGATAAAATAAAGAAAGTTAAATTTAAACGTAAAATAGAAATTATTAGAAATTGATATTAAAATATTTTCTGTATATAATGTATAATGAAAATACTGAAATGAAATTGTATTTATGCCGAAAATTTATTGAAGAATATTCAGACAATAATACAGATACAGAAACAGAAACAGAATTAGAATTAAAATTACAATTTGATACAGACTCAAAATTTGAAAAAGAAATTAATAATTTTGTACAGGAACTATTTAAAACAAAAGGTATTAAAACAAAACAATATTTTTATGATTTAAATATATAGTAACATATTAATATTAAATGGAATCGATTAAAAAAATTCACGCCAATACTAGATTGGAAGATTGGAAGCAATCAAAAAATCAAAAGCAAAATACATGTTAAATAAACCATGGTATTGTAATGCATGTAACAAAAATTATTGTTTAGTGGCTAAATGGAGTCACATTAAAACAAAAAAACAAATAAAAAATTCTGAAAATATATAAAAACATATAAAATAATTGTTTTGTAAGAAGTTTAAATTAATTTTTAAAACTACTTAAGGAAAAAAATATTTTATATAGTATAATATATAGATAATTAATCGAAACTCAACTATCAAAAATTTTACAAAGAAACAAAATACAGTTTAAATGATTATAGTATTGATTATAAAAATTTAAACAAAAAATTATTCTATATGCCTTTACCTAAATGTAAATACAACTTATAAAAATGACGACACATTTGAAATTGAATTTGCAAGACATGTTTCAGTCGTGCAACGACCATCTTCAGTTGAAAGTAGAATTAATTTGAAGTTACATTTGAATTTATAATATGCTAAACAAAGATAAATAACAACGTGAAATAAATTGGGAATCTAACAAAATAGCCAAAGGTAACAAAAAAGAGAGTACAATGGAACATGTTGATTAGAACGAGAGAGTTAAATTAACATGATATAATTGCTTATTTAAAGAAGGTTTCTCCCAGGAAATATGTAACGCTTCTTTTATCTTGACCTGGAATTTTGTGGTCGCACGGTCTATACCTTCAAAACATTCCGCAGAGCAGGAGTTACGGCATGCCTCGGATTGTTGAAGGTGTTTAAAGATATGGGAGGTCCTGTCCCTGTTTAAGTGTTCGCCAATGCGTGTCGAGAGGTGTCGGCTAGTTTCGCCGACATAGCAAGAATTACAGCTTGCACAGGTAAACTTGTAGACAACATTCGAACAGAGTTCAACAGGCACAGGGTCTTTCACACTAAACATGTTACGGATCTTGAAGGAAGAAAAGGCTAGCTTAACATCAAGATTGTTACAATAACGTTTAAGTAATTTACGTAATCTGTTTTGTGCTACAATAGAGAAGGGCCCAACATAAGGTAATTTGAAAAAATGTGTAGGATTAGAGGGAGGACTAACAGGTGTGTTCGAAAGGGTCTGAGTTTTTGTAATATACTGCTTAATGACTCTCTCAACGATATGACTGAAGAAAAGGTTTTTACGTAAGATTAATAACAAATTCTTGATATCCTCGTGGAAGCCTACCCACGTGTTGTTGATCTTGTACGTTCTGTCAACTAGAGTCCTGATTAAGCCAAGTTTGTAAGATAATGGGGTAAAACTAAAATAATTAGTAAATAGACCGGTGAAAGTTTTCTTACGATGCTATGTCGGCAAAACTAGCCGACACCTCTCGACACGCATTGGCGAACACTTAAACAGGGACAGGACCTCA
>NC_090884.1:21178940-21181440 GCF_036669925.1 Montipora capricornis | reverse complement strand
CACAAACAAAAGGCATTGTGTACCAGGTTGAATGCCGATCGTGTGATTTCACATACATTGGGGAAACAAGAGATCATGGAATTCTCGTGGCGGGGAGCATAAACCAGAAACTAATAATAACAAAGAGTCGGCAATAAAAGATCACGCCGAAACCACTGACCGTGACATTGACACTGGCTATGTGGAAATTCTAGAAAAGAATGTCAATAATTGGCACAAAAGAATCTTTTTGGAATCATGGCACTCCACAATAGACAAAAATGCGGTGAACGAATGGAAGCCATTCCCTTCTGTCTATAAGACATTATTGAAGCCCTATGGGATAAAGTAACTTCTTATTTTAGTTTTAGCATACTACTCTCGAACAGCATATTTTAGTGACTCTGATGAAGACCGCAGTTGCAGTCGAAAATTCAGTTTTTAATATTCAGTTTCAACGTTCTGATACTGTTTGTTCCTCAGTTCAAAAATGTTTAAAATGTGAACGAATACTTACTGGAAAAGACGTAACAACTCACAAATGTGGATATAATGAATGTACAAATTGTGGAAAGTATGTTGATAAAGACCATAAATGTTATATGAAAAAATAAAAGTAAAAGGCAGCCACTGCACAGTAAACAAAAATTGCAAAATTAACAAATCAATAAAAAAGAAAGTTTGCTGCTTTTCATGTAGATTCATACACAGACAAATATATTTTTTATGGCTTTGAATGTAGTCAAAATACTGGAACTCATAAAGTTAACCCAGCTATAGTACAAGATTATATTGGTAATAAATACATTGAAGACTTCTGTAAAAACATGATAAATGATAAATTTAATGGATATACGTTGATCGCACATAATAGTAAAGGTTACAATGCTCACTTTATTTTAAAATGGTTAATTGGACAAGGAATTAAACCATGTTGTATATACAATGGTGCTAAAATCATGTTTATGGAAATACCTAAATTAATTGATAGTTTACATTTCCTTCAAATGCCATTAAAATATTTCCCTAAAATATTTTCCGCATTACTTTAACAAAGAATGCCATACAAATTATGTTGGTTGTGTACCAGCCAAAAAATATTATGGATACAATCAAATGAAATCTGATGAACGAGAGAAATTTGGTATGAAGGATGTGTGAATAATAACTATGTTCTTGATTTCAATAAAGAGTTGATTGAATATTGCAGATCAGATGATATACTAAGGAGATCAATGAGAAAGTTTCGAGAAGATCCATTAAGATAATATATTAATGTTACAATTGCTAGTGTTTGTATGTCGATTTATCGCGCAAATTGTATGCCTGAAAAAACATTGCTGTTGTACCTGAATATGTTAAAACAGAGAATTTCAGTAAACGTTTTATTATGCAGTTAGGCTACATTGCACACAAAATAACATACAAATACAGCATCCTTTAAATTGTGGTGAAAAACAATTGACAATAAATAATCAAATATACAAAGTAGATGGTTATTGTATAGAAAATAATACTGTATATGAATTCTATGGTTGGTTTTGGCATGGATGTCCAAATTGTTATAAATCAAATATAATTAACAATAAAAATCTAAAAGACATGGGTACATTAAATAAAAATACTAAAGAAAAAATTGAAATAATTAAAAACGCTGAATTCAAACATGTTTCAATATACGAATGTCAACTAAAAAACAACAAAGAGTTCCAAAAATTCGTCAAAAATTATAATAAAGAAATAGTGGATCCTCTTAATCCAACAAATGCAACCAAATTATACAATTTTAAAGAAAACGAATGTGGTAAATACGTTGGTTTTTGCAGTTTGTATCCAACTGTTCAATATTGTAAAAAATATTCAATAGGTCACCCTACAAAAATATTAAATCCTGAAAAATATCATGAAAATGGTTTGGTTTAATTAAATGTAAAGTATTAGCACCCAAAAAATTATATCATCCTGTTTTGCCTCAAAAAATGAAAGTTGATAATTTCGAAAAGTTAATTTTCACATTATGCAAAAAATGTGTTGAAACAAAAAATCAAAATTATTGTTCTCATGATAATAATGAAAGATCTTTTATTGGAACTTGGACAACAGATGAAGTAAACAAAGCAATTTCTAAAGGTTATAAAATACTAAATGTATATAAAGTACAGCATTTTGATAAAACAAGGGATGATTTATTCAAATGTTATATTCAAAAGTTCATGAAAATTAAATTAGAATCAAGTAATTATGATTTTAAAACAAAGGATGAAGAAGATATTTTCAAAAGTAAAATTAGAAAGAGCCTTAATATTGATATTGACAGATTCGAATACAATGCTGGTTTAAGAAATATTAGTAAATTATGTTTAAACAGTGTTTTGGGCAAACAAAATATGTTACAGAACCAACCGAGTTTTACAAAATATTGTTAGATGACACAGTTGAAAATTTAAATATTCAATTCGTTAACAAAGATATGGTTCAAATGACATGCAATTTCAAAGATCATTTTATTGACAATTCAAAT
>NC_090884.1:21161440-21168940 GCF_036669925.1 Montipora capricornis | reverse complement strand
GATGCTACTCGGGCCATAAATAAACTATATGCCCTGCAAAAGTCATGTCATTGTCCTATTAAACAGTGAAAAACTCGACATGCAAACTAGTCGCAAATAGAAACAACATCTCAATTGTCACTACAGTGAGTCATCAAAACTAATCTTTCCATCAAATAGTGCATCCTACGTAACTGCCCACAGGCTTCCGTTCTGTTCATATTTCCTCTTTTTTTAAAGCGGTCAAACCGGAACGCTACAGTGTATTATTGTCTAATATTTTGTGCGTTCTCTTGACCAAATTGGTAAAATGGCATAAGAGTGGAATAATTAGTCATTAATAGTCTAATTACATAAGTGATTATTGAAAAGTCTCTGCGCTGATTGGTTGCACTTGTGGTGATTATCACGCGATAATCACACCGAAGTGTTTTTTTCTTTCAAAATGGCCGCATTTGACGAGGTGACAGACAAAGAAATTAATTATTCTAAAGAAAACGCATATTTTTCAAATAATGAACAATTATTCTTTGAAATCGAAGTGAATAGTGACAGAATATTTACCTCGATTTCAAAGAATAATTGTTTTAGTATATACTCACGATGTGATCTCAACAACATTTGCAGAAGAAAACAATCCAATGTCGATTTAATTGACATCTCAATTCATGTGTGGAAAACGTGCAAGCGACACAAAGCATGTGTGATAGTGTTTACAGAAGCTTCAAACATGGCAAATCTAAATAACCTTCGTTAAAATCCTCGTCACCAACAGCAAAATAAATGGTCATGTAACACCGTTTAAATGAGCAATCTAAATCGAAAGTCTGCTTGTTAGAACGTTTTCACCGATCGATCAAAGTTTTAGAGATGCTGGGCGATCAGCCCTACAAAATAGAATTACAACCAGTGAAAGAAATTGCTGGCGTGACGATTGCCTAATTTTCAGCAATAATTACGTACCAGTCAAAGTGAAGCTTCAACATCCCCCCCCCCCCCCCGGGCATTTGAAATTTTGGAAATTTTTTTGTATAAATGCCCCCCTCTCCGGGCCAAAAAGCTGTTCAAGTGCCTCATCATAGGTCCATTTCAGGTGATCAAATGCCCCCACTCCCGGGAAAATTACCAGATTTTGGAAATTACGGTATTTTGGTTTTACGGAGTTTCATTCCATTATTTATACACCAAAATATCAATGGTCGCACATGTATTAGAATATTCATAATTAGTAAAATCCAACTAGTGGTCTATTATCAATGCTGCGTTCTGATTGGTTGAGCTACTACTAGGCTATTTGTTATAGCCCACTAGTAGCGAAAAGCGCCGGCTTTGAAAACCAAAACAACAACTAAAGTCTAGCTCTAAATAGCGAAAGATGTTTTGTCTCGATATCTTCTTGACCAACTAGTTGGATTTTACTAAAACAATTATTTCTCTCGCCCTCATGGCCTCTGAGTCAATAGCCCATTCGGCCTTCGGCCTCATGGGCTATTGACTCAGAGCCCATTCGGGCTCGAGGAATAATTGTTAAATACACTGGGTCGGTCAAAGCAATTGACCTCTATAAATCGTATCCGGCGACGTGGGTGTTGTATTGAATTATTGTTTATATTGTAAATACAATTTAATATATTTAAACTCTCTCGCTCCCTAATTTAATATATTTATACATTCAAAGATAATATAAATTGGTTCTTAATATGTGTACCTTCAAATAAGGAAGAAAGTTTGTGTAGACCTTTGCTTTTTAACCAATCAGCCACGAATGCGGAATGTTTACCTTTGAATTCATCTAAGTTTGTCTCCGCGATGATTTATCAACCCACGTGGTAAGGTAACATGAAATCAAAGCTAACGATCAAATTTCCCACCCTTTATGACTGATGATCAAATGCCCCGCCCCCGGGAAGACTAAGATGACCAAATTCCCTCCCCCCCCCCCCCCCCGGGCAGGAAAAGGAGTCAAATGCCCGGGGGGGGGGGGATTGTTGAAGCTTCAATTTGACAAGGAACACTGGTTGTCAAAAGTATGAACTCTTCCCTTACCTTTGATAACTCACAAAACGTTGTGTTGGATAAAAAAAGGACTCAAATAACTCTATTCATGAAATATAATCATCAAATGGACAAAAAACTAATTTTGATTATGCAAAAGTGCACTTATTCTTGACCAAAAAAATAACTTTGCAGTGACAAAAAGAACTCAAACACAGGACTTCATGAGTAATGGAGTATCAATGGAAGAATTACAAGTTAAGTGCCTTTGATCTCTGTGCTTTGAAAATATGGTGTACGAAAAAACTCCCCGGAAAAAGGTCAAACCTAGAGCTGTCCATCACTCTTTAATGCCTATCCTTAAGATCCCTAAATGACAATATAAAATTATCGAACATTTCACGTTTAACTATGTTACTGCATACATATGAACACACTGCTGTTTATTTCTTCAGTCTTCTCCAGCAACTGTATTTTTTGTCATTATATGTGGTGATGTCACAGGACAAATAATACTGCTATTAATTTATTATGCTGTATGATGACGCTGCCTTTTTAACTCTCAATTTTCGAGCAATAACATAGACAACAGAGAGTATAATAAGAAGAATTGGAGTGCCAAATCCCACAATGATAATGATCAACACTCCTGTGGAAAGTCTTTCAGGTAGTGGAGTCCCATAGCCTACCACAGCAGACCTATAGGAGGTAAGTTTGCCAAAGCTTAGTAGTTTATTTTGACAGCATATACTGTGAATGAACCTTGGACACACATTGAACACTTGGGTGCCTTAAGGGGGATGACTCTTACCGGTAACTACAGAAAGACAATGGTTGCTAAGGAAGCTTTTCAGTCAAGCGCCCTGCACAAAGGTTGCATGGGTGGTTCTTTGAAGTAACTTTTTCAATTAAAATCTGACATCACTTTAATCAGAAGGCCCATGCGCCACTAGTCCCAGTCCTCTACAGTGCATTTCGCAGGGCTCGAAATTGCGACCAATACAGTTGCATTTGCGACTAAATTTTTCCCTTTGCGACTAAAATAACTGGAGAAGTCGCAAATTTGCGACTTGTTGTCACCTTCACTCTTTCGAAACAAAAGGGTTAGCAGTTGCCACTTTGCTGCTACATTGTACTTTTGCTAAAATAAATAAAAGACAAAATTATTTTGTTTCTCATTGTGAATTTTCTCTGAAGATAGCATAATTGTAGAGTAATTTAGCTGTTATGTTACGTGCACAGCTCCATTCCTTCGATCATTCGCCATTAATTTTTCAGCGGTTTCTTTACACATAAATATTGCGGGCTCATTTTTTTTTGCTAAACCGCTGACAACACAATGCAGCGCGGTGATTTTGCAACTAAAATTTGCGAAATTGCGACTAATTTTTTCGTATCTTATCGCAAAATGTGACTGGATTTTTTCGTTAATTTCGAGCCCTGTTTCGATGAAAAACATGCAAAACTCTCAGCACACGAAAGGAAGAGGCGGTTTTTTCACTGGGTGGGAACAGTCCCATCATTGTTTGTTAATTGCAGAATGGAATTTCAATTTGGACAAAAAATGGAACTCATATTTTGAAAAGTGTATCAAAGGTGGGCCTTATGACATCATAATATATTTTTGAGAAATATATAATTATATTTTAAAATCCATCCTACAGAATTTGTGTTAAGGCCTGGCCAAAATAATGCTCGCAACATTTCAACACAACATCTTCCAACACTGTTGCATGGTGTTGTGACATGTGTTGAAAGGGCTGGCCAAACGCACGCAACATTTTCAACACAACATGTAGATGTTTGTGTGCCCCAGGCCCCTGCGTGCAACAAGTGGACCTAGCGCGCATGCCCTAGTGCAACAATGTTGCGTGAACGTGGCCAAATGAGTACAACATCATGCAACATCCAAAATGTTGCACAAAAAATTTGCCCGTTTTCAAATTTGATCCAACATCATCCAACATGTTGCAACATATCGCAACAGTGTGTCCAAACATATGCAACATATTGTGCCCAACAATGTTGCACGATATTGCGTTTAACTGTTGCGAGCGTTTGGTCAGGACTTAAAAATGTTCTCATACTGTTGCATTACAAATTTGTGGAAAATATTTTTTAGGCGTTTTCTGTTTTGGACACGTGATTTAGCAAATATGGTTGAGTCAAACGAGACAAAGAAATGTTCAATAGTACACACTTAGCGAAAAAGGATAACTTTGGAGTTAAAGGGACTCGAGAAATGACCACCGGTATTTGAAGGAGTCCATAGCAATGGTTTGGTAGTCAAGAGCCACCCCCCCTTAACCACTCTCCCACCAAGTCAGTAGATGTTGTAGATCATGTCACAGCAAGAGCAAATTAATTTTTGATTCCCCTTAAATATAACATACTGGATCAACTAATAAACCTGTCAAAGGGCAGTTTAGGCAAAGAGGTATTTTGTCAAGTCAAACCCAACTGCAAGAGGATCTAACCTTTAGGCACATACCGTACAGTAAATGTATTTATTATATCAACACCAATGAAATACCAAGTGAGCTTTTGCATGAAAACATGATATCTTCACATGTGAAAATAACACGTGAAAAGATCACTGTTGCTATCATGGTTACATATAAAAACCGTGCCTTTTGATGCTTTTCGTGAAGACTTAGTATTTCATTGGTGTTTATATAATAAAAAGAATATTACATGACTGCTTGGAGATAGGAAATCCTCTTCTCGTGTTGAAAAATATTTCACTCATTCGCTGCGCTTACTAGTGAAATATTTTTCAACACTCGAAGAAAAATTTCGTATCTCCGCGCGGCCATGTAGTATCCTCTATTTATTATCTGTTAAATGTTCCATTATTGCTTAGGACTGTAAAATGACTGTATGAATGATCAGAATCCTATTTATCATCAGTTTCAGACTACACATCACCATTTAGGAAATCCACCTATGCTGTTTTTTTGTTGAATTGTTTTTGCCACAATTTTTTGTAAGGTTCCCAAAACTATACGCAATATCAGGGCTCGAAATCTAAATTTTTCCCTTTGCGACTAAAATATCTGGAGAAGTCGCAAATTTGCGACTTGTTGTCACCTTCGTTCTTTCGAAACAAAAGGGTTAGCAGTTGCCACTTTGCTACTACTTCTGCTAAAATAAACAAATAAATAAATAAATGACAAAATTATTTTGTTTCTCGCTTTGAATTTTCTCTGAAGGTAGCGTAATTGTATAGTAATTTAGCTGCGATGTTACGTGCACAGCTCCATTCCTTCGATCATTCGCCATTTTCAGCAGTTTCTTTACACACAAGTACTGCGGGCTCATATTTTTTAGCTAAACCGCTGACAACACAATGCAGCTCAACGATTTTGCGACTAAAATTTGCGAAATTGCGACTAAATTTTCGTATCTTATCGCAAAATGCGACTGGATTTTTTCGTTAATTTCGAGCCCTGAATATTGATTAACTCTTTTATGAGTGATAATTATCAAGTCTTATGATGAAGTTGGTTTTACGGCATCTGAATAAAATTAATATGGTAGTAACTGGACATGAAACTTTTGAAATTTGCTCTTATTGAATGACAAATCTTATATACCGGCATTTAATTAAAACCCATAAACTATTTTTTAAAAAAAAGGATTTGTTTTTGCAGGGAATGAAATGGGCAAAGAATTCAGAGGCTGATACAGTACGTGGGATCTTTTTTGTACTGTAAATTGTTCCCCATACACAAAACATCATCATCTGCTCATTCCAATCTAACTGGAAAAAAAAGATAAGGTTTATTCGTAATAATAATTATGGTTTCATGTAGACATTGAAGAAATAAACTTACCAACTAAGATAACGTGAACCTTCACGGCCATCATACCATCCATCCTTTGGTTTTCCAAAAGAAATGTTAATGCCATAGGAAACCCAATGGGATGGTTCTTTCAAGTTGTAAGCAATTGTATGTAAAGGACGAAAAACTGAGGAATCTATGGGAAGAGGTTGACACTTTTCTTGAATGAAATGGTGCTTGTTATTGTAGTACTGATATGAAGGAATTTGACAATCCAAACTTCTTGTTTTCGATGTATAGGCAACTGGTTTCCATGCACTATATGATACCCCACCACCTGAGCCAGTGCTGTTTACAACAACGGTTTTAAAAACAGCTGGTGTGTATTCATCATCAAATGATCTGTCTGCTTTTACACAGGTTGTACTGTGATCAGCTTCAAACGACGACAGTTCAAATATAAATCTTGTGTGCCTTGAATCACTGACATTTGTGTGTAAGCCAATAAGTGTCAAGGTAAATATTGTTGTGTTGCTTGAGAATTGTTGGCGTGGTAATGAAGACTCCCGTCCACTGGAAAAGGATGCATTGCACTGGAAAGAGAGTAAAAGAAGAAAGGATTTCATATTTGTTTATTTTAAACTATTGGGAAGTTCACAAAACTTGGTGCCAGGACTCTAGAACATGCTATGCCCTACATAAAAACAATTACTGTGAACGATCAAATGAGCTAAAATTGAACAGTACAAAACTTTTGCTTTCTTAACACTGGCATTTTGATCTGAGAATCTAACTCCTTAAAGTGCTACTATGACAAAAAATATCAACTCATCTTTTTCTTTGGATTTCAAACTACATTAACTAAACACTAAGTTACCCAAGTTTTAAGCCTTGATTTAAAAAATAAACCTGTTTATTTTAACTGGAAATTTCCTATTCAAATGTTACTAACATTAAAATCTTGAGAGCGCTGGATCGAGCAGAAAAACCCACTAGTTTAAGAATGCAATACGTGTGTACCCAGATGAATTAACATGCAGCACAGGACTTCCAGGCTTTGCATATCTAATAATTTGTAATTGCACACTGAAATTTTAAGCTAGTGAGAAAATGACGTTGCTTTTCCCTAGATCCAACCCTCTGAGGACCAATCGGTCAGTCTTAAAATGGCCTATTAAATGGCAGACTGTGAAATTCACTTACACTCAGAGTGAACAGGCTCTGGATAAAAATCAAAGCTCAACGTTTTGCCAGTCAGGTGTTAAGCAAACAGAAGTTGTTTTTGATTTTTCTCCAATCCTCTGCAAACGGATGCAACATTGTTGAGTGCTGTACATTGCACACTCTAGCTGTTGCTCGTTGTTAAATGTTGTTGGGAGTTGTTGGCCGAAGTTTGAAACTGGTCAAACTTATGAGCCAACAACTCCCAACATGTCTTTTCTTGTGTCTATCCATTCCGGAACAAATTGGGATTTGGCAGTTTTGGTTTTTCTGGATGTCCTTACATTGACCGTTCGTACATAACTGCTAACACCATCCTACATCTGCAGACCCAACACATTGCTGGGAGTTGTTGCATTCATTTGCATGGGGCATAAGACCTACATGATGTAGTGTGCATATCCTCCAAAACCCACGCGAAAGTAATAGGATGGTAACAAAAACACTAAGTATTGAGCCAGTCTGTAAAATATACAGATATCTTAAGATTACTATTGAGGGTTTTCTCGAAATTGAATTT
>NC_090884.1:21151440-21156440 GCF_036669925.1 Montipora capricornis | reverse complement strand
AAATTTATTGAAATAATGACAGCATCACCCTCCTTGCTGGGGCAGGAGTTTAACAAAAGGGTACATACATGTACTGTACAACAGTGTGCAATACTCTTGGAAAATGGCTTAGAAAGTACACATAGCAAAGTGTTACTTTTAGATCGCTACAGGTACATGTATGTCTGAGCAAGCAATAATTATGCTGCCTTTTTTCAGTTGAATTGCCCATAGGGTCACAATTCATATACAATTAGATTAAAATAGGATTAATGTCTTATGTACACAAAATTAATGGTACATGTACTTTGGGACTGCAATGATGGAACACCTACCAAATATCCAGTCATGACACTGTGAAGGAAACATATTTAACCTAACTTTTTTTAATACACATGCATAGCTTACACACAGAGCTCCTACACTTATTTTCAAACAGTTTCTGGCTGTACTAGTGAAGTCACCTATGACAGTCATATAATGGGTGCGTGGATTAAATGTCTAAATGTGGTTTTAATGATATGAATAGCTTCTTGTGTGCTCAGTGAGGACTTAAGTCTAAGGCCCGCCGGAATAGAGAGTGTCTAATCGGCGTGGGTGGGTGGGTCGTGGGTCCAAGATCCTCCATGTATACACGTCATGTATACATACTTATATGCTGTTTCAAATGCCCTCTCGCAAAAGCGGTTTTGTCCGTGATCTCTTTCTAGCGTGAACACCGAGTGACTCTGAAGGGATTGTGCCAAAGATGTTACGTTAACATTCTGTCAGTGGTTCACGTTTTATTACTTATTTGTTTCAGGTAGTCCCTGCTTCAATTTCCTGGCGCACTTGTAAAATAGCCAACTGGTTTGCCTCCCTCCAGTTGGGATTCTTAACAACTGTATATGTTCAATGCTCGGAGATATTAGCTACTAGCTAATCTGAAATCCGAGGGTAAACAAAGTGATTGTTTTTAATTGTTTTTTTTATGTTACGGTCGCTAGGAGGCGGGGATGCATGACAGCTGATGCATGACAGCTTTCATGAAATCAATAAATCATGACCAAACATGAAGACAAAAATCCCATGAGACGTTTGCTAGAAAATGACTCAAACGTTCGGTTGCAGCCATGACACAGCTTTTTCGTGTTTCCCAAAGTTGATCAGTTGTTCTTTTCTTTGACTTGAAGTGCTAACAAAAAGCAGTAGATCGTTATATCAAAGTTGTTGGGTAACGTGAGTTCCGTTATTCCATTAGCGTGAGTTCCAGAACAAACAAGCGAGTTCAATACAGTTTTCTTTTTTAATTAATGCATTCTTTCTCGGCAAACGCACAAGCCAATGTTAAGCATATACTTTCGAACACTTTCATTAAAGTTTACCGAAATTGTTTGCCGGACCAGAAGGAAAAATGTTATTAGTTAATGGGAGACAGTTTTCCTTTGCTCAACGTTTCATAAAAGGTGTTTGGGGAAAATATTCGTGAGCGGGCAATTGCAAATTTGGACCGAGCACTGAAGGGGCTAATAAATATATATATTTTTAATCTTCAAACAAACCTAACCCACGACCCACCCACCCACGCCATTTAGCCTCACCCGCCGGAATAAGGTCTAGATCTTTAGAGCGGTGGTTAAACCAAAGTTGTTGACTTATACGTCTGACATAACTTCCTTGCATAACTGATGTAATCATTAGCAAGTCGTTCGCTCTGACGTCCAGGTGAATGTAAAATACCTCGATGGAATTTGGTCTTCTGGGTAAAAGTAGTCCTGGGAAGGAATGTTGGTTGTGACTGATGTTTCGACAACCTGAGCGGAAGTAGACATTTATTCCCCGCACACATTAATGACTGTCATAGGCGACTTCACTATTACAACAAGAAACTGTTACAACATTTTAACAAACTCAAGGAACTTATACCTACATTTTTACTAGATACTATTGAAACTACATGCATTGCTGACAAAGGAGCGGACAAAACCATCACACAACACCATGAACAGGCAAAATCAAAACTCACTCGACTTCAATGTACCAGTACAAAACACCACCAAACAGACGAAAACTGGGTCAGGAATATTTCCTCCCGTCCCTTAGCCAAGACCGAGACACAAGTACTTTCTTTCGTCAACTTACTTTCAATACAACGGAAAACACTACTAACAACTGCACGGGACAGCTATGGGTTCACCCACTTCCATCGCCAGCACTTTTCCACGGGTGGCGGTGAAAGAAGTAAGATAATCTCATCAAACTGCTGTTTGCAACGCGACATTTCTCATTTCCTGAAACGTTCACAAAACCGGCGTTGCTAAAACGCTGGTCAAGGGTTAAGGGTGAGGGTCAATTAAGAGAAAAAACGTTTTGCTTTGTTTTGCTAGCCTGTGTAGCAGACGTTATTTCCAAGGCACGGAAAGATAACAACTATAAGAAATGGTGGGGGTAGTTTGGGGCAAAAGAAGTAAATTTCCTTCCCCTTCCACCGCGGCCCTTTGCAAAGGGGATGAGTGGAACAAAATGGTTTTGTTCACCCCAGGCGTACTCTTTTGCCCATTCCCTTGCTCGATCTAGTCGCAAGTTTAGAAAGGAAAAGACTACTGCGCAAGCCACTTGGCCTTTCGTTCCCTCTGGTCTTCTTTGTTTTCTTTCTCACGTCGAGAAAACGACGTCGAGCTGCTACGAGTCTTTACGGACGTGACCAGTTTCCCACGGAGTCACTGGGATTTGCAGTATTTCTCAGTTGGATTGAATTGTCCCATGTGGTCTAGTTGTTAACTTTTTCTGAGGGTAAAAGTCATTCGCATCTGCAGTAACAGTATGCGTCTAGTTAAACGTTTAAATAATAGCGCTCATAGAAGAATTCTTCGAGGCTGCTGCCTTAAGCGGACGCGGGTTCATAACTACCAAAAAGAGGCTAACGGTGAATCAATGAACCTTGATGCCCAGTTGGATCATGCTTCGATCACATGTAACGCCGGGCCGCCACAGTAGTTATGTACACGTGCGCATGCAACATAATGACAAAGCCTTACAGACTGTAATCCCCTTGTGCAAAACGCAATGGTAGTGATCGCGAGGTAGAACATTTACTTTCTTCATGGAGTCGTCCATGTACGAGGTAGGTCCATGGGAAAGAAATTCATATAATGTTGTTTGCCCCAAGCTTATCAGTAAATCTGATAATCAATCAGCATCCGCTATTAAAAAGCGATTATAATGACCCGTTCTGGAAATTGTCGAGAGCCACCTTAAGTCTTGAATAAACGAATATACATTTGTCCTGTTACTGCATGGAGACGTTATTCATGAAGTTATTGATGTATGATTAATTTGTATATGGGGGGCACATTGAAGACGCGTTTACATAGTCGTTTTAAGATATGACTCTTATAACTGCCAATTAATTAGTTCAGTTGTGAATTAGCTTAGTCAGAAAGGTTTTAGTTTCATTAAAATTTGGGGAAAAAAAACAAAAAAAAAAACAATTTTACCCTTGACCCACGTTTTAGCAACGCCGTCACAAAACTTCCCAACATTAGCATAGATAAAAGTATTATTAGGTGGTTTCCAGTCCCTAAAATTCAGTTTTAGTCCTACTTAAGTATTGCTCAAACATAACATTTTAGCGCTGTTGAATAGAGCGCTTTTGCGTAGAAATTGAAATTCACTTTTTACGTCAATGGTTACTAAACAACTGGTATGGCATTGTAAGATCCTGTTTACAAGCAGGTAGGGTAACCCTAGCAAGAGGGTTACCCTAGCATTCACGTATTTCTTCTTTTTTTCATCGACGTGTTTACAAGGCAGCTAGGGTTACCCTTGCGCTAGGGTAACCCTAGCTGCCTTGTAAACGCTCTGCTAGGTACAACTCGCCCACCCGGGACAACGTTTTAGCGGTTTCCATTGTGTTTGCGATGCTGGCGGTTACCAAGCACACAAAGTTGTCCCGGGTGGTAGGGTAACCCTACCTGTAAAATTGTGCTTGTAAACCCGGGCTATGTTTGACCCTCCTGCTAGGGTAACCCTAGCAGTAGGGTTACCCTACCTGCTTGTAAACAGGGCCTAAGTTATGCAAGGGACATTTTCCGGTATGTTTGTGACCGACATATTCACGACCCGCAGGCGTGTGACACACCTGGAATGCGTGTTTCGCGGGTTCATTGGTGACGGTGGTAACCGGCGGTCAGTTTTAAAAATTGAACACAATTTTATTTTAACAAAGATTCCGTTCAAAAGAGACTTTAAAAAAGTTGAATTAGGCATTATTTGTCCGACCTGTAGAAAAAATGTGACTGCCAACACCACTGACATCCCTCTATGGCCTATTTTTATACTTCAGCTCCTGACAGTTGTTTTCTCGTTTGATTTTCTCACGAAAGGCATTAAATTACATAGTTCATTCTTTCATTCTCTTGGTCATTTGGGATCGTACATCAGGCAGCTATTGCGAGATCGTTGAAATGAATGACTTTATGCGGTCTATGAAAAATTATATTTCAATCTTTTAGCAGTAACAGTTAATTCAAATAAGAGTAGAACAATTATCCGTTTTTGACATATTTTCAGCTGCCTAAGTATTTCCAAATATTTGTGCTCTTTCCATGGGTGTCAATGCTATAAAATCTGAATAACTTTCTGTCTGTCGGCGAACTTCAAATTGCTTGGATTACACAGAAAAAAAAACATATCTTGCCCAAAGGTTTATAAAATTCGAAAATTACCCTTTCTTCCCACTACTAGGACGTATACAAAACATGGACCCCAGGCCCATCGACCAGTCATGTGGAGCCGGTCCATCGACTACCTCTATGGACCACCCCTCATTTTCTAACTTCAATACGTTTTACAAGCCGAAAAATCTTAACACGAAATAGAGAAGTGATCCTTGCACTTACCTGAACAATTTAAGCAGGAGCTCATGACTAGGGGCGAACAACTCCCATACTAAGCCTTTGTCACGGTATTCTTACAGAGCAGAAACCCATGTACAACCTATTTTTGGACTACCTTTTCTGCAAAAAGACAATTCCGGTTCG
>NC_090884.1:21141440-21143940 GCF_036669925.1 Montipora capricornis | reverse complement strand
ACCAATACAAGGAATAACTCCTGCTCAGGCCTGAGCAATCTTTTAGGTCCATGTCTTACAAAGTCATTTGACGTTACATTCTCGGCTTTAGTGTTCGAATCAAAATAAACAATATTGTTTACTGCTAGTCCAAATGTTTCAAACAATATCTTGAAAGTCTTGTAATCCTCAAGCCCGGTGTAGAATCTGAACAGCTTGTCATCGTCTTTAAAACGATCAACAGAAAAAGACTTTTCTATTTGTTCCTTGTGTATTTGCTCTTTCAGAAGCTTAATGTCATTCTTCTGGCACGCACTTTCAGATTTTAGCTAGACATTTTCAGCCTTAAGTTTCTCAACCTGCTC
This sequence comes from Montipora capricornis, assembly GCF_036669925.1. Classification (NCBI taxonomy): domain Eukaryota; kingdom Metazoa; phylum Cnidaria; class Anthozoa; order Scleractinia; family Acroporidae; genus Montipora; species Montipora capricornis. The sequence continues at coordinate 21,143,596 of NC_090884.1, read as the reverse complement.
TCTCAGTGAGGGCGAAGGATCTAAAATCTCGACTCCAGGGAACATTTGATCAGTGCAATACACCACAAAAATTTGAGGCTCAATTTCCCGAAGACGTTTGCGTTTAGTGTTTTGCTCTGTACAGACAGAACTTCTATTTCTTGCTTTCGTTGTTGACCTTGGTTTTCTTAACCTGGGTTTAATTGTTTTGGGCACTATGGTCTGTAAACAATTCATGTATGATGTGTAGCACAATCACCGTACCCACTTGGGGGTGACTCAGAAACATTTCCTGATTTATTCAGTTTAACGTCGTCAACGAAGCTATATTTTTGCTGAATGCTAAGGTTATCCTTGTTGATTAGCATACAGGGTGTAAAAAGGGTAAGCGACTTTCCTTTCTTGAGAAAACAAAGGAAAAGGATAGAAAAATAGGAGAATTTTGAGTGTAACGCGTAACACAATTTTCAAATTGAAACTTTTCATAAGAGAGAACAATTATGTGGATTAACGGACACTAACCAGTGATAACACGCAGTAAATACTACATATGAGCCAAATTAAAACAGTTCAAGTTTATTAAAACACATTAAAAAGATTCAAAATTCCGTAGTTTCCTTACTGTAACGCTGTGTTTTGGAATTCTGGCGCTCGCTAGGTTATAGTTTGAAACAAGTCTTCAATTGATATCTGTGGCTTCAAAACCATCTCAACTAAATGCTCATACCTTGTGCTTTAACATACAGAAAAATTAGTTTGAGGGATCCACTACGAATGGAGAAATCATTCTTCAAAACAGTCGCTACGCTTTTTCTGTTCCGCAATTACGCAATAATATTTTTCGAGACCACTTCTTTCAATGTTGGGGTGACTCAGAAACATTTCCTGATTTATTCAGTTTAACGTCGTCAACGAAGCTATATTTTTGCTGAATGCTAAGGTTATCCTTGTTGATTAGCATACAGGGTGTAAAAAGGGTAAGCGACTTTCCTTTCTTGAGAAAACAAAGGAAAAGGATAGAAAAATAGGAGAATTTTGAGTGTAACGCGTAACACAATTTTCAAATTGAAACTTTTCATAAGAGAGAACAATTATGTGGATTAACGGACACTAACCAGTGATAACACGCAGTAAATACTACATATGAGCCAAATTAAAACAGTTCAAGTTTATTAAAACACATTAAAAAGATTCAAAATTCCGTAGTTTCCTTACTGTAACGCTGTGTTTTGGAATTCTGGCGCTCGCTAGGTTATAGTTTGAAACAAGTCTTCAATTGATATCTGTGGCTTCAAAACCATCTCAACTAAATGCTCATACCTTGTGCTTTAACATACAGAAAAATTAGTTTGAGGGATCCACTACGAATGGAGAAATCATTCTTCAAAACAGTCGCTACGCTTTTTCTGTTCCGCAATTACGCAATAATATTTTTCGAGACCACTTCTTTCAATGTTGCTCCTGCTCCAACCAAGGCGTAAGTGGGTTCCAACCAAGCATTTTCTGAATGCTCACAAGTTCCACTAGCTATTTCCACAGTTTCGTCGTCGTAGCTTTCAGGGTCGCGAAAATATTATCCTTTGACTGAGTCGCTACGTTTTTTTTAACATGCCGGGCCATATTGAACCTAGTCTTGAGTGCCAGTGAACATCACAAATCTACTTCGCAAAGAAGCCATGATTTCCATGTGCTTCACAAGGCTTGGTAACCTTTCCTCTATGGATATTATTGGGAAGTCTACAATGTCTTTTCAGGGGCAATTTTCAGGAAATTGAGAGAGACATCTGCTCTGACCTCAAATTGTAAAGTGGAGCAAAAAAGTGGAGCAGAAAGCCAGCGTTTAGGGTGTCAATAGAACTAAATGAGGGGATGCTATCCTCCATGTAGTGAAAGCTTTCTGTTTTTACTTTTTATTTGCCTCAAAATTGACTATCTGTATGAAAGACCACGCCTGCAAGGGGTCATGGGTAAATCAAAAATTCAGTTTTAACGGACCAAACATTAATATTTTCCGAACAATTAGAAAGATATGTAAGTCTGGGTGTGAAATAAGCCACAATAAGTGATTTTCACCCCAATAAACACAATTTCACAATTTTTAGGTATGTTACAGAAATGGGTACCGTGATCATGCTACTCATCTATGTCTTTCGGCCTCCTGGAAAATGTTGCGAGCA
>NC_090884.1:21133940-21136440 GCF_036669925.1 Montipora capricornis | reverse complement strand
CATTCTATAGAGACATACTTATTGCATTTGATGAAATCAAGACTCTGTACAATTATGATCAAGGAATCGACACCATCCTCTTTAATAACAAAGCCATCTTAGTTGATGGGAAACCATTATTTATAAGGGAATGGTTTGTTAAGGGTATCCACATGATCCAACAGCTTTTTAATAAAACGGCCCATACCTAACTTTTCAAGAATTTCAAGCGAAATACCACTGTAACACAAACTTTCTCCAGTTCTATCAAATCTTGAGTGCAATCCCTGTGCGTTTGAGGAAAAGAGCGCGAGACATAGGGTACAATTCGAGCTTCAATTACGGAGAAAACTAGAAATATTTTTTACTGAATGAAATAAGTCAAATCAATTTTGAAACATACGTGTATAGGGCAAGAGACTATTATCGCCTACGTCTCGTTAAGAAACACCAATCACCCCATACTGGACTGGAAAGATGGGAAAGAGATATTTCAATAGATACTGAGAATTGGACAGATGTTTTTAAAATGGCTTCAAAAACATGCAAAGAAAATAAGTTGAAAGAATTTCAATTCAAATTTATCCATAGGATTGTTACTACAAAGAAAGAACTTTGCAGACCTGTATGGGATAAGTACAGACAGTGACTGCATCTACTGTGGTGAGCCAGACTTCATAAATCACACCTTTATCGACTGCGAATTTACCAAAACCTTCGCATGCAAAGTCATTAATTGGTTTAATACTCAGCACGGTTCCAACTTTCAACCAGATACAAAAGAAATGCTTTTCACCACCTTTAAGCACCCAGCATATATGAAGCCAGTGAGAAAATTCAATTACACCCTCCTTTTCATGAAATTCTATGTGTATGTAAGTAAACTAAACAACAGTTCACTTGTACTAACCGAATTTATTGCTAGAATCAATTATAAATACAAAGTTGAAAATTTGTAAATTAACACCGAAAAAATACTCGTAACGTCATGCTATGCTCCTTACAAATCTTATAGACTGTTACTTTTTAATTGTATTAAAATAAGATCAGAAATGTTTTCGCCCTCCCCCTTCCCGCGCTATTAGCCGTTTATTTGCTTTTTAACTCATTTCGTGATTTCGTGTATTTAAGTTTTCCTTTCCTTTTATTTTTTTTTGTTCCTTTATTTCCTGTTTTGATTTAATGTGTAGCTAATGTTTGTTGTTAGACACAAAAAAATAAAAAAATTAAAATACTTTATCAACATTCGGTTGAGTTTATGACGTCATCACTTGGCTAATTTGCATATCTTAAAAACTTTAATATCTCTGGAACAAAACGAGATATTTGAAAATAGTAAACAGCATTCTCCTTCTCGTACAGACTACAAGCTTATGTCTTAAAATGGCTTAGATAGGAAAGATGCGAATTTCGTCATAGTAGCACTTTAAGAGAATATGGTCAACCTTTTTTGTTTTGGTTGTCATGTGATTGACCAAGCATAAGTCCATCCGTCTGTACAGACCCTGGGGGAGGGGGATGGGAGACTAAGAAAGGGAAGGGAGGGGAGTCTTGCGAATGCAGCTTTGAGGTGCTGATGGGCGAATTTTCTTGGCGGGAAACTTTTGTGCAGCCCATGTTTATTCCACTGACCTTTGTCACTATTTTTGATGAGCAATGGGATAAAGAGCAGGAAAGAGCATGAGAGAACAGGCAACGGAATTTGAGAAATTAAAGCGAATAAAGCCTCAAGAAAAGCCAAGGAAGTGCAACAAATGCACTTCAGCAATGTAATTTGCTCGTTGGGTGCTCTTGCTTTTTGTGTGAAATGGATGTCCAGTAGTGACCTGCTTTGTTTGACTGTGAAATTGCAGTCGAGTACTTTTACTGAGCGAATTAATATGAATAGCCCTTTTCACGGTTACTGCTATCAGTTCAGGGGTGTTTGATCACTGTAAACTGTATACACTAATGACGATTAATTTTGTACCTTCCGCAGAAGCATAATTATTTCCATATACACTGTAATGCTTTCTGGGGCTAGAAACGGGAGCTCCGCTTTTAGGCTCGGCTAAATCTACAAATATTAAGCTTAAATTTATACTTATATACAATAAACAGCAATAAAGCTTGTTAGGCCTACGTAAAGATATGACTACAACGCAAAGAAACTTCCCTAGGAAAGAATAACACAACAGAAAAAATTCGATTTTCCTACCTTCCTCTCTTCAGCAAAGACAAATGGAGACGTGCAAATAATACCGAAAAAGAACACAATACTGAATAAAGTTACACCGTCCGCCATTATCACGAAAATCATGTGATAAGCAGTGGTCAGAGGAAAAGAAGGAGACTGGGCCGAACATTTAAGCACAGGCCCTTATTTTAGGCAATCTCAGCATTGATCAAATGGTTATAGAACAAGACGCCTACAAGGGCGTATCCGTGGAATGCGCAAACAGTTAACACAAATTGTCCAGTTACAGTGAACTTCAAGTACAGGTAGACTTCGGAAAATGGCGAAAGATTACTAGAAAGATAC
>NC_090884.1:21126440-21128940 GCF_036669925.1 Montipora capricornis | reverse complement strand
GAATTTCAAAATTCGCTAGCGAGAATTTGAAAACTCGCTAGCCAGAATTTGAAATCAAGCTAGCCAGAACTTTAAAACTCGCTAGCGAGAATTTGAAAACTCGCTAGCGAGAGTTGGACAGTCGATCGCAGAAACTCAAGACTGGATCGCGGGAACTCGACACCAGATCGCAGAAACTCGACACTAAATAGCGAGACTCCACACAAGATCGCAGAAACTCAACAATCAGTGGGAAGAACTGGAGCTTTTTTCACGAAACTCGACCATCTCCAGACGTAACTTAACCTACAATTTCTATAACTCGATCTTTTGGCAGTAACGGCTTGCCATATTCTTGGATGTAAACAAACAAAGATGGCGTTCGAAGAGATGATTTCAACTTGTGCTTCTTCCATCGCTCGTTTTATACCTTGAAGGCGGCCTCTTTAACCTCAAATAGCGTGATTTTTTTTCTTTATCCACGCTTTTTGTAAGCAACCCTTACAAAACCCATCCCGAGCAAACCCCGTTTGCTCGGGGAAGCAACGCTCTTCTAGAGTGAGCTCAACATTACTTAGAAGTTTACAGCTTTTATTTCTCCATGTAAGTGAACGTATAGCAACAAATGCATTAAGTGTGAAAAACCCGATAAAAGTCCTTTGTTGGAAAGAGAGTGCTATCTAGGCTGTAGAAAATGTTACAACGAGGTTAAGCGAAATCCTCGATCTCGACGACTTCAATTCAATCCAAGTAGAATTCGAATGCACCGTACAGCGAATCAGTGGAAGGAACTAGAGGTATGGCTTTGAGTCATCGTTTAGCATTACCAGATGCTTTGAATTATCTTAAGAACATCTGTTTTCAATTTTATCAGATACGTCGGGCAGAATTCCGCCTAACAGACCATTTTACAGCTGTGTGCTTGGTAACCTGGCTTTTGAGTGAAAGTGAGGCTGGAGTTGACTTGCTTTGATAGAAACCTCACTGCTTTTCTTATGTTAACGATGCCATTCTCATGCTGATTAGTAGGAATTTACATACGAAAAGCAGTGAGGTTTCTTTCAAAGCAAGGTCAACTCCAGCCTCACTTTCATTCAAAGGCCAGGTAACTTAGCACACAACTTTGACCATATTCATAAATGGTGGCTAAGTAATTATTCTTTTGTCTTTATGCTAATCATCCTAACTAGCCTTGTAAACATGACCAAATTCAAAAGAATTTTTGTTCCAAAGTGAGGCTAGTTAGGATGATTAGCACAAAGACAAAAGAATAATTTCTTGACCGCCATTTATGAATACGGTGTATTGTGAGACCAAAGGTGAATTCTTACTTGGATCACTGCATTTATTTGATTTGCATTATTATGGGAACACTCTCGAGACATGTACATACTAACATTAAAATTTCACATTCTTTCATTTAATGAAAACCAAAATAATATTCTTAATTACATACTAATCATAAGGGTATACTAGATTTTTCAAAAAATTGCTAAAAGGGATCAACTAGTAAATAAGACCTTATTACTTTATTGGATAATTCTATCCTTGAGTAATTGTGACTCCTTCAAGTGTTATTTATGCTAACAGAAAATTATTATTGAAAAGTAATAATAATGTTTTCAAGAAAGCTATACATAAGTAAAGAATAGACCTTATTCATAAATGGTGGTCACATTTATAATTCTTTTTTCCACGTGCAAATTAGCCTACCAAGCCTCATTTTAGAGCTAGAATTCTTTTCAATTCACTGTATGGTATCGAAGCTTGGTAGGCTAATTTGCACTTCGACAAAAGAATTATGACTGATTGACCTCCATTTATGAATAACGTCTATGATGTGGTGGTTACCGCCATAGGGTTTTCAGGTTGTACTGGAATGAACATTTGTGAATTGGTTCTATTTCCAGAGGTAAAAATTTAGCTTGACCATCCATAGATTTCATGCAAATTTTAAAATGTGCATTTTAATGTGTGATGGCTGGAAATATATAAACCAGGGCAGAGGGCTTGCATGTTGTCTTTTGTGTAATTTTTAAATAAAGAAGGGCAGTGTCATTTTAAATTCAAGGAGGAGCAGATTTTTGTTGATACAACACTGACAGGATATTATTAACTACTTGCAGTATTTGATGTTGACATTCCATGCTCATTCATATTCACTGTGGAGAATATAATGTAAATTTATCTGAATGTGTAGGAAATGTTCTAAATGTACAGCCACTGATCTTAAATGTTTTTGGCCCATCAATTATTCATGATTTAAAGTACCCATAAATACATCAATAATATTACTGTATCAGTAGTGAACCAGTATTAAACAACTACTTCATTTAGCTATCCTATCAACTAGGGGTAATCGAAGCTTAGGCGAGTGCGTTCGATGTTTGTAGGACGGTACAGGTTTGGTACAGGTAGCAACTGAGGGGGGAGGTTGGATGGTTCGTGCGATAGGAAAATGTTATTACAGTGGAACCCCGATACAACGATCCTCGATATAACGATATCCCGGGTAAAAAGA
>NC_090884.1:21113940-21121440 GCF_036669925.1 Montipora capricornis | reverse complement strand
CAAAATATTAACAAAAATTAAGACAAAAAGGAAAAAAAAACACTTGTAAAAGAAAAACTGGAGGAAAAAAAGAAAAAAAAAAATTTCAAGACTCGAACTCGGGTTCTTAGCCCTCACCCTAAACAGAACCCTAACCCGAACCCTAACTCATATGACCAACGAGACACAACTCCCAGTAACCGCAACCTTTTGAGTTGTTAGACCTAATGAGTGTAATTCAGAACTAAAAAATGGCATCGACCGTTTCAAATGGCAACGACCGTCCTGACAAATGGCAACGACCGTTTACGAAAGGGAAATAAGCGTCGCCGTCGTAGATCTTAGAGGGAACCTCCACTAAAACAACAAAATAACTTTAAACCACAGAACATAATGTTTACAATTGGAATTGCTCAATCTTTTTCCAATGAAAGCGTTTGTATTCCAGAAAAATAAATTCCAAAAACGCTTATTTTGGCTTTCAAATTTCATGGGCGCCGCCATCTTGAATAATTGTGACGTAACTTGGTTGCCCTATTGCTCTGATACAAAGAGGGTTATTACTTGGTGTTACGGTGCACGAATTTATGCTAATTAGTATATGCCAATGTCTATATCACATAATGATAGTATCATGGAGTCATGGTTTCATAGGTTATGCTATGTCATGTAATGATAGTATCATAGGGTTCATGGTGTCAATGGTTTCATGGGTTTTCGTGGTGTCAATGGTTTTATGGTTTCATTGGGTTCGTGGTTTCATGGTTTCATGGTTTCATAGTTTCATAGTTTCATGTGTTTCGTGGTTTCATAGGTTTCGTGGTGTTAACGGTTTCATGGTTTCATTGGTTTCATGGTGTCAATGGTCTTATGGTTTCTTAGGTTTCGAGGTGTCAATGGTTTCAAGGTTTCATAGGTTTCGGGGTGTCAATGGTTTCATGGTTTCATAGGTATCGCAGTGTCCATGGTTTAAAGGTTTCATAAGTTTCGTAGTGTCAATGGTTTCATGGTTTCATAGGTTTCGTGGTTTCATGGTTTCATGTGTTTCGTGGTTTCATAAGTTTCGTGGTGTCAATAGTTTCATGTGTTTTGCGGTTTCATAGGGTTTGTGGTGTCAATGGTTTCATGGTTTCATAGGTTTCATGTTGTCAATGGTTACATGGTTTCATAGGTTTCCTGGTTTCATGGTTTCACAGTTTCACGTGTTTCGAGGTTTCTTAGGTTTCGCGGTGTCAATGGTTTCATGGTTTTATAGGTTTTAAGGTGTCAATGGTTTCATGGTTTAATATTTTTGGTGGTGTCAATGGTGTCATAGTTTCATGTGTTTCGTGGTTTCATAGGTTTCGGGGTGTCAATGGGTTCATGGTTTCATAAGTTTCGCGGTGTCAATGGTTTGACGGTTTCATAAGTTTCGTAGTGTCAATGGTTTCATGGTTTCATAGGTTTGGTGGTTTCATAGTTTCATAGTTTCATGTGTTTCGTGGTGTCATAGGTCTCGTGGTTTCACGGTTTCATGTGTTTCGTGGTTTCATATGTTTCGTGGTGTCAGTGGTTTCATGGTTTCAAGTGTTTCGCGGTTTCATATGGTTCGTGGTGTCAATGGATTCATGGTTTCATAGGTTTTATGGTGTCAATGGTTTCGTGGTCTCACAGGTTTCGTATTCGAGGCTTTAAAGGGTTTCGTGGTGTTAATGGTTTCATGGTTTCATAGGTTTCGTGGTGTCAATGGTTTCGTGGTTTCATAGGATTCGTGGTGTCAATGGTTTCATTGTTTCATAGGTTTCATGGTGTCAATGGTTTCATGGTTTGATAGGTTTGGTGGTTTCATAGTTTCATAGTTTCATGTGTTTCGTGGTTTCATAGGTTTCATGGTGTCAATGGTTTTATACTTTTCGTGCTCTCAATGGTCTTATGGTTTCTTAGGTTTTGCGGTGTCAATGGTTTCAAGGTTTCATAGGTTTCGGAGTGTCAATGGTTTCATGGTTTCATAGGTTTCGCGGTGTCAATGGTTCCACGGTTTCATAAGTTTTGTAGTGTCAATGGTTTTATGGTTTCATAGGTTTCGTGGTTTAACGGTTTCATAATTTCATGTGTCTCGTGGTTTCTTAGGTTTGTGGTGTCAATGGTTTCAGGGTTTAATGTGTTTCGCGGTTTCATAGGGTTCGCGGTGTCGATGGTTTCATGGTTTTATAGGTTTCATGGTGTCAATGGTTACATGGTTTCATAGGTTTCTTGGTTTCATGGTTTCATAGTTTCATGTGTTTCGTGGTTTCATAGGATTCGTGGTGTCAATGGTTTCATGGTTTCATAGGTTTCATGGTGTCAATGGTTTCATGGTTTTATGGTTTCATAGTTTCATGTGTTTCGTGGTTTCATAGCATTCGTGGTGTCAATGGTTTTATGGTTTCATATGATTCGTGGTGTCAATGGTTTCATGGTTTCATAGGTTTCGTGGTGTCAATGGTTTCATGGTTTCACTTGTTTAGTGGTTTTGTTGCTTTCATGGTTTCATAGCTTTCGTATTGGAGGGTTTCAAGGGTTTCGTGGTGTTAATGGTTTCATAGCTTCATGGCTTCATGGTTTCATGGGTTTTGTGGTGTCGATAGTTTCATAGATTTCATGGTGTCAATGTTTTCATGGTTTCATGGTTTCATAGTTTCATGTGTTTAGTGGTTTCATAGGATTCGTGGTGTCAACGGTTTCATGGTTTTGTAGGTTTCATGGTGTCAATGGTTTCAAAGGTTTCATTGTTTCATAGTTTTATAGGTTTCGTGCTGTCAATGCTTTTGTGGTTTCATGTGTTTCGTAGTTTTTATGGTTTCATGGGTTCATAGGTTTCGTGCTGTCAATGGTTTCATGGTTTCATAGGTTTCGTGGTGTCAATGGTTCGATAGTTTCATAGGTTTCGCGGTATAAATGGTTTCAAAGTTTCATAGGTTTCATGTTTTCTTGGATTCATGGATTTCGTGGTGTCGATGGTTTCATTAATTTCACGGTGTCAATGTTTTTATGGTTTTATGGGTTTCATGGAGTCATGGGTTTTATGGTTTGATAGGTTTCGTGGTGCCAATGGTGTTACAGTTTCATAGGTTTCATGGTGTCGATGGTTTCATGGTTTCGTGGTGTCAGTGGTTTCATGGTTTCTTAGGTTTCGTGGTTTTAATGGTTTCCTAGTTTCATGTGTTTCGTGGTTTCATAGGTTTTGTGGTGTCAATGGTTTCATGGTTTCACAAGACCCCACCAGCTTGTAAGCTTTAAATCCAATCGTGTGTAAATAAAGGTCTTATGTTATGTTATGTTATGTTTCAAAGGTTTCGCGGTGTCAGTCCTGACGGAATCTTTAACAAAACTCTTCCATTTCTTTTACCCAAAAAGTGCTTTGATCACCACAAAAAGCATGCAAACACCGTCATTGTTTGCACTCTGAAGCCAATAAGAAGGCTAGAATTTCTGATGCCCTATGCGGGTAACGTGTAACGTTAAAGTTCCGAGAAAATAGCTGGTCTTGTAAGAGGAGCAACTATAAAAACAGTATAACGCCAACCCGCGGACTGATGAGTATTGCGTGGAAAACCTATACCATGTCTTGCGTGATCACAAATTGGCGGTAACAGAACAGTCGCAAGACCGTTTAGGTAATTTAAAGGTATTACTACAGTGAGATCTACCAAAGCAGCTGTGAACTACGTGCTCCAGGTTCAAAGACTAACATCGTTAGAAAAAAACATGAACTTAAACAATCATTGTTTAAAGATCGTTGTGAATCAGTCACAACACATTCCTGTATAATTAATGTAGCTTCAGTAGAATCTGCAATATATTCTTCGAACTTTGGATCTGTAAATTCGTAAATCACTGTCCGTGAGAATTTAACATTCCGCCAAAAACATTAACGTGTTGGGCTCAGCGTGACAAAAATTTGCAGGAAACCGGGCGGAAACCATCACATTCCTTGACAAAATAATGGTACATTTAAAAGCGGTCATATAAGCGTTTTGCCAGATTAAATCACGAGCTTCTGGGAAAACTTTGCTCCGTTTCTCCTGACTAGAAATTTTATAGTTACATTTTAATTCCACCAGCTTTTGATAAGGTGGTCTGCCGGACTTTTCGATTTCACAAAGGCGGTTGTGAAAGACTCTTTTTCTTTACAGTTTAGTGGTACATTTGGTAGTTTTTGATTTTTCCAGAGCTCTCAGAGGGTATCTGTCATTCCATAGAATGTCAAAGGGCAAACCTTGGTGACAAGAAAGTACTTGGTTTTAACGATTTGATTCACCTGAGAAATGCCCATTTAATACCAACTTTTATAGAAGACCAGCTTGTCCATAACTCTAATCAAAGAACTATACCACAGACATTGTGTGAGGAAGGACTCCACCGTTTCTATTGAACCTTGATAGTTTAATTCCTTGGTTTAAGTCCGTGGTCCGCGACCCATGACCTTGGAGGAATTCCATTCGCAAAAAAAAGGTAACGGCCTTTGTGCTCAAAGAAAGTCTTGAAAATCTTCCCTATACAAACCATTGACACCTCGAATCCTATGAAACCACGAAACACATGAAACTATGAAACCATGAAACCATGAAACCATTGACACCACGAAATCTATGAAACTATCGACACAACAAAACCCATGAAACCATGACGCCATGAGGCTATAAAACCATTAACACCACGAAACCATTGAAACCCTCGAATACGAAAGCTATGAAACCATGAAACCATTGACACCAAGAAACCTAAGAAACTATGAAACCATTGACACCACGAAACCTATGAAACCATGAAACCATTAACACCACGAAACCCTTGAAACCCTCGAATACGAAACCTGTGAAACCACGAAACCTATGAAACCATGAAACCATTAACACCACGAAACACTTGAAACCCTCGAATACGAAACCTGTGAAACCACGAAACCATTGACACCACGAAACCTATAAAACCATGAAACCATTGACACCACGAAACCTGGGAAACCATGAAACCATTGACACCACGAAACCTATGAAACCATGAAACCATTGACACCAAGAAACCTATGAAACCATGAAACCATTGACACCACGAAACCTATAAAACCATGAAACCATTGACACCAAGAAACCTATGAAACCATGAAACCATTGACACCACGAAACCTATGAAACGATGAAACCATTGACACCATGAAACCTATGAAACCATGAAACCATTGACACCACGAAACCTATGAAACCATGAAACCATTGACACCACGAAACCTATAAAACGATGAAACCATTGACACCATGAAACCTATGAAACCATGAAACCATTGACACCACGAAACCTATGAAACCATGAAACCATTGACACCACGAAACCTATGAAACCATGAAACCATTGACACCACGAAACCTATGAAACCATGAAACCATTGACACCACGAAACCTATGAAGCCATGAAACCATTGACACCAAGAAACCTATGAAACCATGAAACCATTGACACCACGAAACCTATGAAACTATGAAACCATTGACACCACGAAACCTATGAAACCATGAAACCATTGACACCAAGAAACCTATGAAACCATGAAACCATTGCCACCACGAAACCTATGAAGCCATGAAACTATTGACACCACGAAACCTATGAAGCCATGAAACCATTGACACCAAGAAACCTATGAAACCATGAAACCATTGACACCGCGAAACCTATGAAACTATGAAACCATTGACACCACGAAACCTATGAAACCATGAAACCATTGACACCAAGAAACCTATGAAACCATGAAACCATTGCCACCACGAAACCTATGAAGCCATGAAACCATTGACATCAAGAAAGCTATGAAGCCATGAAACTATTGACACCAAGAAACCTATGAAACCATGAAACCGTTGACACCACGAAACCTATGAAACCATGAAACCATTGACACCACGAAACTTATGAAACCATGAAACCATTGACACCAAGAAACCTATGAAACCATGAAACCATTGACACCACGAGACCTATGAAACCATGAAACCATTGACACCAAGAAACCTATGAAACCATGAAACCATTGACACCACGAAACCTATGAAACTATGAAACCATTGACACCATGAAACCTATGAAACCATGAAACCATTGACACCACGAAACCTATGAAACCATGAAACCATTGACACCACGAAACCTATGAAACTATGAAACCATTGACACCACGAATCCTATGAGACCACGAAACACATGAAACTATGAAACCATAAAACCATGAAACCATTGACACCATGAAACCTATGAAACCATGAAACCATTGACACCACGAAATCTATGAAACTATCGACACAAGAAAACCCATGAAACCATGACGCCATGAGGCTATAAAACCATTAACACCACGAAACCATTGAAACCCTCGAATACGAAAGCTATGAAACCATGAAACCATTGACACCATGAAACCTATGAAACCATGAAACCATTGACACCACGAAACCTATGAAACCATGAAACCATTGACACCACGAAATGTATGAAACCACGAAACACATGAAACTATGAAACCATGAAGCCACGAACCCAATGAAACCATAAAACCATTGACACCACGAAACCCATGAAACCATTGACACCATGAATCCTATGAAACCATAAAACTATTGACACCACGAACCCTATGATACTATCATTATATGACATAGCATAACCTATGAAACCATGACTCCATGATACTATCATTATATGACATATACTAATTAGCATAAATTCGTGCACCGTAACACCAAGTAACTACTACAAAGAGCGATTGTTCTGGAACAATAGGGCAACCAAGTTACGTCACAATTATTCAAGATGGCGGCGCCCGGGAAATTTGAAAACCAAAATAAGCGTTTTTGGAATTTATTTTTCTGGAATACAAACGCTTTCATTGGAAAAAGATTGAGCAATTCCAATTGTAAACATTATGTTCTGTGGTTTAAAGCTATTTTGTTGTTTTAGTGGAGGTTCCCTTTAAGGTGGCCGGGCACAACTTCCCGTTCCTTCTCGCAAGCCTTGCCACTTTAAATAGTTCATTTTCTATGCAAACCGGTTCATAAATAAACGAACAACAACCAGGTAAAGGGATTTCGTGAAGCTAAGCCCACGACAAAAATCTCTGGTTTTTAAAGCGCCTCTTTTCTCTCCCTTTTGCCATCGGGTCTTGCGTCTTGGACGAAAGTGTTTGTGCAAGGAAAAGGAATTTTTCCACTTTTTTTTCCGTACAACTTCCTCACTTATCCCTCGACATTTTGTTCTGTGCTCTTTGGGATCAGTTACCTTAAAGGTAAAAGGCATCGTCGGTTTTCAGTCGGATACCATTAATATTTTGTTGTTAATCGTCCTTACCATAAATATGTGTTCCTTCCTGTTTTTAAGAAACTTTCGCACATAAACCGGATCAAGAATACAATTTCATGAAATATCAACTTACTTTATTGCAAGGGCGTAGCCAGGGGGGGTCCTAGGGTGCCCGTGACCCCCCCCTCCCCCCCTTTGTAAGCCGTTTT
>NC_090884.1:21101440-21108940 GCF_036669925.1 Montipora capricornis | reverse complement strand
TTTGTTTTGCAAAATATCACTCTCTTTATGATAAAAGACAATGTCAACTTTGAAAAAAAAATTATATCTTCTCGCCATGATTCAGATCTTTGTCATCTTCAATGCCATTCTTTGAAGAAGTAGTATTTGTTCATTCTACTTGCTGTCCTAAAAGGAAAACCTCAAATTAGTTGAACTTCAGCAATTGTAGATGTAACAGTAACAGAAGCATACATCAGAGAAGCAGTATTGTTGAAAAAATGAAAGTGCTTTGTTGAGTGTTACAGGACTTATTGTAAATATCAAGCTGGTTCACAAGCACACCACTTCAATAATGTCAAGGTACAGTGTTACAATAGTAATTAATTTTATTATTACATGTATAAAACATGCTGTAGCAGGCTAAAACCCCGCATATTGCAGAAGGTCGCCAGGCTATGTAAAAAGTGTGCCGGAGTTGCAACAAGGTGAGACAAATCCTGTCGGCTCTTGTGATTGGTTCAGAAAATAATAAGCACCTAAGATACAAAAGAAACACTGGAGCCTAGCCCCAGTCATTTTTTCAAGAGCCCAGAATTAATTAATTCCAGCTGGGATCATATTTACAAGAAAGTGAGGATGAATCAAGTAAGGTGCCCGTTCGGGCTACCTGTTTAGAAATTTGGTCGCCCGCGCAAGGAAATTAGGCGCCCCAGGGGACCGGGTGACCGTTAGGCAGCAGCCTTGCCAGTTTACCATTCGCAACAGTTCATCCGGCAGTACTACGATCGTAATTTGAAAACGTTATAACTTTTGAGAAAGACTCTTAGAACAGGATCCCCACACCGAGCTACAGTAATCGAGATGTGGTTGGACTGGTGAATTGTAAATGGAGAGTAGAGTCTTAAATGCGACCAAGTACCTAATACAAACCAGTCAAATCGCCCGAAAGTCATCTCGGCCGACGTCATGTAGCCCGGAACCAGAGTCATATTGCCCGAGTCATATCGCCCGAAATTTTATCGAGTGTATAGATGCAGAACGGAGAAAAACTATGACCATATTTTAGCCCTCTTATTTAACATTGTTGGTAGCCGAAGGGAATGAGCAATCTGGGTTGGCGTTTTAATCCTCTCTTCAGTTCCAGTGTACCAATTGTTTTCGAATCTATATGATAGGATAGATACACCCAATTGCAAAAACGTTGTCATAGAAAAATGAAAAAAAAAGCAAAAGCCAAATAGGAATTAATTAGGCTAATAAGCCCAATGAATTCATTCGCAGCATCCACGCATGAACGTCGTATTTGCCTGTTGGACTTTGCTATTATTCTAAAGCTGGAAAACAATAAAAAAGATTCCGAGGAAATGCAACGGCTGTAAATGAATCCAACCTGAGGATGTACTTAATTATAGCCTAATTAATTCAAATCCTATTCAGTTGGCTTTTTCCCTATTTCATTTTTCTAAGACAACGCTATTGCAATTAGGTGTAGATAGATAATGGTTTATTACAGATTCCAACGATTAAGAGGCTCTTCTTCTGTAAAAATACTAAACTAAGAAACCTATAATATGATTAAAAGTATAATAACCATAATAAATTAACGAATGTAACTTATCAATAAATATTAAAATATACAATAATGATTATATGAATTCAAAACTGATACTTAGCAAACAAATGTTTCTTAGCACTGCGGCAAAAAACATTATGATCTGAGATGTTTCTTATTACTATCGGGAGTCTATTGAAGAGCGTTGCCGCCGAGTGCTGGAAGGTTCCTGATTCTTTAGGAATAGAGAATACGGGTGCTGTTGATGATCTTAAACTATAAGCAGTTACTTGATGCAGACTCAATTTCAGATACTCAGGAAAGGTATTTTTGTCGTATAATGATTTATGAGCGAGTTTGAGAATGTTGAATTAAACGTTTTCTTTAACTGGTAGCCAGTTTAACTTAATAATATCCTCGAGTTCTGCAAATTTTCTTGTGACAAAGTCAGCACACGCATTCTGTAAGTTGGAGACGCTTTTCTTGATAAACAGGCAAGGGATGATAAACCATGCAGGCGTAGTTCAGGTGTGAGAGAACTACGCTCCCTGCGAGGTGTTTCCTGACGTGGAAGGGCGCAAGGTTTGTGAGCCTCCGCAGAACTGATAGAGTCCAATATGACGTACTTAAGAGAGAATCCACGTGTGTGTTCCATGAGAGGTGATGATCCATGTGGACGCCCAATAGTTTAGTACAAGAAATTCTCTTTAGCGCAGAGTCCCCACAAACGATAGGAAGATCCCGTTCTTCTACACTATGATAACGCGCCATCTGAGGTGTAGAGATAAGCATCCAGTTTGTTTTGGTTGGGTTCAAGGCCAGATTACAGTTATTAGAATAGTCCTTCAGACTTGCGATGGTTTTATTAATTTGAGCTGCTGAGGAGTCCAAGTCGCCGGGCTTGAGTGGACATAGAAAGTCGTATCGTCAGCGTACTGATAACAGTCACACTGTAATTCCTTTTGAAGATCAGCAACGTAGAGATTAAAAATAATTGGTCCAAGAATGGAACCTTGCGGGACGCCGAATTCAACTGTAGCCATGTCCGACTTTTTGTCATCTATTTACACCATACGAGTTGGTTTAGTTACGTGTTGATAACAGCCAAGAGCTTCTAAAATAGACCGATACTGCTTTGTAATCTTATGTGAAGGCTTCAGCATGTCGATGTTCGTACCACCAGTCAAGAAGAGCAAACCATCCCATGAAACAGAGAGGTGAGCCAACAGTGATTCAAACGCGTCCAGCTATCTAGCGGGCTCAGGCCCACACGCTCTGATCTATAGATGACACCGATCAACGCCTTGCTACGTTTATTTCGCCCTTGAATCTCGATCCATAAATGCTCCATATCTGGCTGAATCATCTCAATGTCATTCCTACGTTTATATTGGATAGAGTCGCTGATGTAAGCCCCAACGCCACCGCCCCGGGCGCCTTCACGGTTTCGAAAAAGAGTCGTGTAACCAGGCAGAGTGACGTAATCCAGGAGGGCGGGGTTGTCCTTTAACCATGTTTCACTCATTTTGATGATATCCATCGGAAGCTGTGAGACTAGGATTTGAAACTCATTGAAGGATGAGACCATACTCTGGGTGTTAAAATGCATTATGCTGAGGTGTTTGGAGTGTTCTTTCAGAGTCTCGAAGGTCAAATCGGTGGTATCTTGTACTGGGACGTCCAATTCATCTAACATATCAAAAATTTTTGGTTTTATCCACGGAGTTGATAATGTAAATTGGCCACCGTACTGGGATTCTAAAAGCTGACGTTTCGAGCGTTAGCCCTTCGTCAGAGCAAATCGAGGAGTTGTGGGTTACGTGCAGGTTTAATAGTAGAGTAGGAACTACGCTATTGGTGGTCACCTGGCAACGTGAAAAATAGGAATGTATACATACATAACTTTATTTCGATTCGGATTTTTTTTTTTTTTAGAGTAGCAAAGAAATATGCTAGTATCTCCGAATGTAATCTAAAATAACAATGCAAATTACACAGTAACAACGACATTAAATTACATTAATAAATTAGTTAAATGAAAAGCGTTCGTTAATACCGTGAGGATTAAGAGTACCGATTTGGAAGACGAATTTTTGTTCCAGATTCTTGCGGCTTTCCGTCGTACCTAGATGTAGGGATAGGCCTCAGACAGCCATGTGTTTTTTGGAGTGGTTAGGGAGATTAAAATGACGTGCGGCTGGCTTTGATGCATCCTTGTCATTCTCAACATCGCGAAGGTGTTCGCGGAATCGGTCGCCTAGTCGTCTACCTGTCTCGCCAATGTATAATTTATTGCATAACGTACAGGTTATGCAATAAATGACATTTGCGGTGGTACATGTGAAACGATCAGTGATCTTAATAGATCTGCTCTTTTTATCGAAGAAATTGTTCTGTCTGTCTGCTTGCGAATTCGCCGAGACACGGCAAAGTGTATGTTTTCTTCCTTTCCTGTATTCAGGATCACGAACTGTGCATTTAGTGGGCTTTTGCGATTTATCGCTCTTTGTAGAGATCGGCAATATGCTCAAAGATGCTTCCAAGTAAATAATTTTGGGAGAGATCCATACACCTTATTCCAAAATGGCCGCTGATTTATGCGGATACAAATTGGCCCTTGTTGCCTCGTTCAAGATAAAATATTCTTTTAAATTTTAAGCTTAAGAACGAGGCATCAAGGGCTAATTTGAATAAAAACAAAAGAATATTTAAATGGCGGCCATTTTGGAATAAGGTGTATGGGATGTTCCCGTACGAGGCATACTTCGTTTCACTCCCCATCATGTCTTTTCAATGCCCTGCTGTGGGCTCGTTTGTCTGGGTCAACGAAGTTTAGGCGATGATTAACTGTGCGATGATGTTAGCCCTTGTCTTGTAGGCAATTGTAAACTTTCCGGCCACAAGTAGCTAGGGCTAATATTGGCTAGATTGCAGAATAGCCGGCCCACCAAATGTCCTACTTAAAAAAGCTGCCACCGCGGTCCCGCAGTCGCGTTTAACAATGCTGCTTCCGCGTCCACTGAATGTCTTACTCAAAAAACTGCCACCGCAGTCCCGCAGTCGTGTTTAACAATGCTACTTCCGCGTCCACTAAATGCCTTACTTAAGAAACTGCCACCGCAGTCCCGTTTAACAATGCTGCTTGCCCGCAGTGGCATGGGAGAGAAAACGATATTCATATAATTAACTCTGTTCCTAAACCGGGCATTCTGCAATCGCTCCACTTCTTAAATTTCATTTTGCCGTTCCGTTAACTACACTTTTCAAGAGATTGTGTGAAGAAGAAAGGATTCGTTACTCATTAAGCCTAAGCGCTCGTTTCAGTGATTAGGTCTAAGCACTCTACCAAAATTTTAGCTTTCATCTTGCGGTTCGGTTATCTACACTTTTCATGGGATCGTGTGAAGAAGAAAGCACTCGTTTACTGATTAAGCCTAAGCGCTCGTTTCAGTGATTAGGCCTAAGCATTCTCGTAAAATGTTAGCTTTCATTTTGCGGTTCGGTTAACTACACTTTTCACGAGATCGTGTGAAAAAGAAAGCACTCGTTTACTGATTAAGCCTAAGCGCTTGTTTCATTGATTAGGTCTAAGCACTCTCTTAAAAGTTTAGCTTTCATTTTGCGGTTCGGTTAATTAACTACACTTTTCATGAGATCGTGTGAAGAAGAAAGCACTCGTTTACTGTTTAAGCCTAAGCGCTCGCTTCAGTGATTATGCCTAAGCGTTCTCGTAAAATGTTAGCTTTCATTTTACGGTTCGGTTAACTGCACTTTTCCCGAGATGGTGTGAAGAAGAAAGTCGTTTACTGATTAAGCCTAAGAACTCGCTTCAGTGATTAGGCCTAAGCATTCTCGTAAAATTTTAGCCGTCACATTGCGGTGGCAGTGCGTTTTACTGGTTGCCCATTCATCGACTCAACCTCGTCCCCAGGGTCTCTCTTCCCTGGGGACGAGGTTGTCATCCACTACGGGACTGCGGACCGCGGTGGCAGTTCATTTTACTGCTTGCCCTTATACATGGTTCATTTATTTATTTCACACTATTTACATAAGATTAACCTAGAAAGAAATATATAGTCACAACACATGGTTACAAGATAAAACAATTACAGTACAGGTTATAAAATGTGTATGGTGGTCAAAGCAGCGAAGGCTTTCTAGTTGACCACCAGTTTTCATTCAACGACTACGGGACTGCGGACCGCGGTGGCAGTTCATTTCACTGCTTGCCCTTTAACAATTTTCTTTTCATTCACCGACTTCAGGACTGCGGACCGCGTTGACAGATTTTTTAAGTAGGACATTTGGTGGACCGGGTATTCTGCAATTGCTCCCTAATATTTTTTCAAGGAAAGTTTACTGTCAGAAAATTATTTGTTCTGGCGGATTGAAGGTTATCTATCCATTGCCGTTTTTTCTTGAGCACCGCGAAACAGATTCATCTCCCGATGCACTTTGTCTTTGCCAACCTTGTTCTTTGTTTACTTACAGAACCTTGTTTCCCTAAACCACATCTCGCTGGGCCGGGGTTTTGTGCAATATCACCGGACCGTAACAGTATTTGAAAAGACGATGTTGAGTTTGAATAATATGACATTTTTCCTTTTGATCTTTTTGTCTTCCCGAATCTTTGAAAATTCCATCGAGAAGAGTGTAGGATGTGTGTGGAAAACAAGTTCACAATCCATGACGCTGAAGACAATTGTGCCTTGTTATTGTTTCCTTTGGTCCCTCCGTTCAGTAGAAATGCCGTCTCCCAAGGAATAGTCAGCCATGAGCTATCCAAAATCTTCCTTAAAGGCGAAACCAAGCTAACTTCCTGCAGAAAATCCTTTCCAGAGGTCCAACCATCAGTTGAAAACAGTCCTTCATGCTTAGAATTGCAAAAATAGTATGATACGAGCAGGCAAAAGAGAAAAATTAGGGAGCTTATGAAAAAACGTCTGACCCTCATTACTGGGTTGCCAGTAAGGCAAACCCAGTCGGAATCTGCGTTTCATTTGTTGGTTTTTTTTGCGTGTCGGTAAAAGTCTTGCCTGTCACTCCCCTGCTAAGTGGTGTCTTTGTGCATTCTGCGCGTATTTTCTTAGGATCGAGAGGGTAGTGGGAAATGCGTAGATTTCTCTGGTGGACACAGTAGAATGATTAACTTAACCGGCAATGCAGCAAACACAACACATTAATATTCTAGTATAGAACGCACGAGCGAACAATACACCATGACACTATCGTGCGCGGACACGCCACATCGCCTAAGTTGCCTTCAGGCGTAAAGCCTACCGTTGGCTTTCTTTATTATATAATCGCAATGCACCGTCCAGGTCAAGTCGTGGGCCAAACTTCCACACTTCCATACTGCCAAACTTCCATGTACTAATTATTTGTGAGTAAATTTCTCGCACTTGCATTCTTTTCTGATGACGCGTTCGGTGCTCTTCTACCCGAAGTAAAAGCCTAGTTATCTGACAATTTACATTTACCGGTATTTTGTACTCAACTCTGCAAAGGTGTAAAAAATTTGGAAACGTGACATTGAAGAATTATTTGAATGAAAGTTGTTGTCTCTTTTGTGCTTCATTATTTACGGTCAAGGTTCCGAGTCGAAAAGGGTTTGATGTGAACTGTCAAAAATTTAATTGCATCTCTTGTTTGCACGCACGCACTTGAAAAAGGAAGGTTTTTTTGCCTCTAATAGTAAATACATGTATGTTGTTTGTTTTGATTAATTTTTCGCTGGAAAAGGATTTTGCCGAGATATTTCCAGCCTTTCTGAACTTTAATATCATGTTGTGTAATTTTCGAGCTTAACAAATTTGCATACCTGGGTTGAAATGTGATACGCGAGGAAGCAGGAGGGGTTCACGAAAATAAACAGGTCTGTTGGATGCGTGCTTGAGTTTCAACAAAATGAGTCCCAAAATCAGCAAAACACTGTGATGCTGATGAATAATAAAATAGCTGCTATTTCCAAAACGATGGAATTACCT
>NC_090884.1:21091440-21096440 GCF_036669925.1 Montipora capricornis | reverse complement strand
ACTTTGAAACGCTTATTTTCCTGAACATTGAAGAAAACACGCCATTTCGTTCGCAAGGTGAAAGTTCGTAAGCAGTTTCCACACATTTTTCGGCAATGAGCCTGGACTCTAGTTAAACCGTTTTCATCACATACCCTAGGCTCGATATTATATTTGTAAAAAAGATGCAACAAGGTATGAAAATTTAGCTGCCAGTTATAGTAGCAAATTAAAATAATTGCATCATTTGTAGAAGTAGGGACAATCATCATTGGGATAAAGTTGTACAAAACAAAATAGGAGCCCGCAGTACGTATGTGTAAACAACCGCTGAAAATGGTGAATGATCGAGGGAATGAATCGTGGTTCAACCACATCACAATTTTGCTCCATATCTCCACATTGAAACAAAATTCATGACGAGAAACAAAATATATTTTTATTGCTTTATTTATTTTAGCAAATGTTTAGGCAAAATGCCGATTGCTAACCATTTTATTTTAACGGTGAAGGCTGGTCGCAAATTGGTGACTCGTCCAGATATCTTAATCTCAATAGGAAAAAATTCAGTCGTAAATACGACTGTATTAGTCGCAATTTCGAGTACTGATTTACCATAAGCATATAAATACATTGGACGGGCCTAATTATTAGTTCTATAAATTGTTTCAATTTCCGCATAATCAACGCATGTTTACGCATAATATGGCGCATCCTATCGGAAGCCCTGGCTAAATAAGAGGGCTAAAATATGGTCATAGTTTTACTCCGTTCGGCCAAAACAATTTGATCGTGGTGACCACCATTTTTAATGTGCTTTCAAATTTGGGGGCCTGGAGAGGAGTTCGCCGTGCCTGATCGTACGTTTATCACTCGCTTCAATCAAAGCAGTAACTGAAGAATGAAGCGAGCGAACACCAGATTGATGTCTGCTGAGAAGATTATTTTCATTTAGATAATGATACAACTGACCATAGACTTAACAAATCGAAAGTGGTTCAGCGTTGTCTGTACTCTTATCGACAACGATATTCGTCAGTGGTCAAAATGAGGTGTAGCCGAGTGAGTCTACAACAAATCTTGACCACTGTGATGACGAATATCGTTGTCGATAAGCGTACAGAAAACGCTGAACCACTTTTGATTTGTTTTTTACCACAATATTCAACGCTAAAGAAAGTGTTTATTTCAGAAAACAAAGAGCAAGCGTTGTCTATAACTTTCTTGCAATATCAAGGCTGTTGCCTAACAGGAGCCCGGTAGCCTGGGGCTCCCAAAGAATAGCTCTGGGCTCCTTAATTTTTCACAGCAACACCTTTCACTTCATATGTTGGGCTCCTAAGTTCGCACCGTTTAGCTTTGAGGGCCCCTTTAAAATTTTCTTAGGCAGCAGCCTTGAATATGATTGGTTTATTTCCCAAAATGAGCGTTTCTGATTGGCTATTACATTGCGCGACAAATTGACGCGAGCATGACGCGAGCAGCGTTGTCTGGACTCTAATCGACAACGGCAAATTAGCCAACCAGATTGCGAGATTACAAGCAATTGTGGTAAAAAATTCGTTCAAAAACCTTGGCCACAATCGCTGGATAATTAGAAGGATCACTCCCACTTTCTTAAAAAGAGGCGACATTCTTGAATTCTTCCATTCATCGGGAAAAATACCATTGTCCATCGATTGATTGAATATCAGAGCAAGTGACCCGCAGATTCTTTTAGAAGTCTGGCTGAATCCAGACCTATCCCCTTCTCTTGCGTAATTTATTTAGGTGGGACAAAACGTGCAATTGAGTTACATGCTGCAAACTAAAACAAATGTTGGTATGGTTAACAAATTCATTGAAAAAGGTGCCCACTTCTTCTATATCCCTGGACAATTTGGGTTTCCCATGTTTTGCATGAATTTCCATTGTGAGTATCAAAAGTGTTATAATAGTAGGACTTTTTTACATTCTTGATCATATTGTTCACATCATTACGCAACTTCTTAAAATTACTCCACTCGCTTGGATCGCCTGTCCGCAAAGCCTTAATTTTTAGACTCCGATACATCAAATTCTTAAGGTCAGGGGTAATCCAAGGACTTTTAGAGGCACGAACGTATTTAGTGCGGAGTGGAGCATGCAAACCACACAATTTGAAGAACAAAGCTTTCCCATGAGATCAACCCACGGTAGGGCCAACATGTCCAAATGAAACAGATTACGATCAAACATTTTTAAATGCCTATACGAAACAGTAGTAGTTCCCTAGATGATGGGAGCATATCACAATTAAGGTCGCCCATAAGGTAATACTCTTTCCCTTCAGCATCCAGCTTACCCACAAAAGATTCAAAATCTGAGAATAATTCAAAAGATGAGTTGAGAGGTCTGTACCATGTAGCAACAATAAAAGATTTGCTTCTTGCTTTATTAATTTCGATGGAAAGGCTTTCCAGTTGATTGAATGTATGTGCACTAAAATATTAGAAGGAGGGAGGGAAATGCAAGGAAGCTAAAAGGTCATTCAAGCCAAAGTACAAGACATAGCCCCTGCAAACCTTTGTCAGATCGAGTAAAATCTATGAAGTCCCACTCCCAGCCCCCAGGGGTCAATGGGTTAATTAAATTCATGTATCTCATATGACCTTCTGGTAAGGGATTCCAAAATCTTGTTTGAGGTTTTCCCAAGATTTATATCATACAGACGTACGTGTAGTTTGATCTTGAAAAGAAACGTTCAGTCAAAAAATAACATATCTGTCCAGTTGCTAAAGAAAACAAGTTTTTTACCACAATTGCTTGTAATCTGGCAATCTGATTGGCTAATTTTCTGTTGTTGATAAGAGTCTAGACTAAGCTGTACGTGTCATGCTCACGTCAGTTTGCCATGCAATGTGATAGCCAATTAGGAACACTCATTTTGGGTAATAAACAAATCATATTGCAAGAAAATTATAGACAACGATTGCTCTTTCTTTGTGTTACATGTATGATTTTGGTCACGCTCTGAAATAAACACTTTCTTTGAAGTTGATACCCTGGGTGCCAGAAGTTCTATTTTTCTTTTGCGAGGAGCGATCGGTTAAAATGGAGAGGCGAAAAATAAGAACCTCTGGTCACGGCGGTTAAGAATCTCAGTGCCAGTACTTTCCAAGTAAAAACAATCTAACACTCAATTTCACAGGTTGAACAACGATAGTGCACCCCAGAGGCCACAAAACCGGTTTTGAGTGAAAGGAGTGCCACGAAAACAAAGCTGGCGGTGGAAGGCTGTGAATTCGAGCGAGCATTTAGGGGTTTGCAGAGTACAATACACAGTAAATTCTGGATTTCAGAGATTTTAGAATTGAAACCTGTTCAGGAATTTCATCAAGGGTGAGCATGTGGAATTGGATGATATTTCAACTTGTGCCGAAAGTTTGTTCGTATTTGCATGATCGTGAATCAGTATTTGCATGATCGTGGATCCAAAAGCTGCTATCGTAGTCGTTATTTGTCCTTTGAATGCCTTGACTGATTCACATATCCGAGAGCTGAAAGAAAATCCGAAAACCATAACACTAGAAATATCCTGTTTCCAGTAAAAAGCTAGTCACGTGTGAGAAAACTAAACTGCAACCACCAACAGCAATCAGTTTGTGGTTTCAATTTGCTTTTGATTGGTTGCTGAGAGATGGGAAATGTCAAAATCAAAATGTTCTATTCCCAAAGGACTTGAATTGGGTACAACAGTGACATCACTGTAGAAAACCAGTTTGGCAAGATATCTTATTTGGACCAAATTGCATGGAAGTGAGATTCTTAACCCCCTTATTTTTCGCCTCTCCATTTTAACGGCTCGCCTTTCACAAAAGAAAAATAGAACCTCTGGCACCCAGGGTATGGCATTGAATATTGTGGAAAAAAACAAATTGAAAGTGGTTCAGCGTTGTCTGTACTCGTATCAACAACGATATTCGTCATCACAATGGTCAAGATTTGTTGTAGACTCACTCAGCTGCGCCTCATTTTGACCACTGACGAATATCATTGTCGATAAGAGTAAAGACAACGCTCGGAACCACTTTCGATTTGTTAAACAGAAGTCTATTTTCTGCAAGATTTGCCATTAATGATACCATTATTCTTTTAGCTCTCTGTTCAGGCAAGTAACCTTAAAAAGGTTACCAAGATCATGTTCATAATAATAATTGCACCCACAATAATATTATTATTTTTGTATACATCCCTGCCGAATATAAAAATCTTGTCTCTAAGTAATAGTAAACACATCTCAATCACACACCTGTCACTTGGGAGATTCATGATCATATTTGTCTTTGATGAAGGGAATTCTTTTTGTTACAACCTTCCAGTCTGTGAAATACAAAAATGCAATTCCACCTCCAGCAGCCCACGCTCCTGCTGTTGGAATCCTGCAAAATAAGTCAGCACATCAGTGAATTACTAAAAAAATCATTCTCAATTTTTTTATCAAGAAAGAAACATTGAAAGCAGAGTGTTTTAAGGCATATTAAATTAATATTAAAGGATTCTTTATGCTAGGAGTTTCTGTTACATGTACATGTTCAAAGATGAAGAACACAATATCAAATTTATTTTGTAATGTTAAGAGTGTATGATAATACAATAATTATTGTTTTTAAGGTCTGGACTTGTGAGATTTTGTTCATAATTTTTGATGTCCTTTTTTTAAATATTTAAACATATTAATTTTTGCAGGTGAACTACTGTATGCCCTTAGATTGGCAAAACTCATCAAGAGGGCTCATTCTTAAATTCCTTGAAGATTCTGTAATTTTAACACACCAAGCCACACCACCATGAAACTGGGTGTTCAGGTCACTGTTCCAGTTGTTCTTATTCCAATAGATAGCTTGAAAATTTCAGAGAAAAAACATTTTATTTAACAATCTTATTACTCCATTAGCACATGTTGGATATGAGACGGTAAATAACCAAGGAGGCACGTAGCACCGAGTTGGCTATGACCAGTCTCATATCCAACAAGTGTGAATGGAATAATATTGTTTTAT
>NC_090884.1:21083940-21086440 GCF_036669925.1 Montipora capricornis | reverse complement strand
GACGTGCGAGGTCCTATCACTGAAAGTGTGCTCACGTACGCGCGTGGAAAAATGCCGGGTAGTTTCGCCGACATAGCAGGCACTACAGCCCGCACACAAAAACTTGTATACCACACCCGCACGGAGCCCACTAGGGACAGGATCCTTCACACTGAACATGTTGCCGATTTTAAATGATGAGAAAACTAACTTAATATCAATATCATTACAATAACGTTTAGCAAAAAGGCGAACCTTTTTCTGCGTGATAAAAGAAAAAGGACCAATGTAAGGTAATTTAAAGTAAAAGGTACGTATAGTGTCAGAGACGGAAGCCGGGGGATTACAGCCATGGCGAGTACGTGTGAGGTAGCGATTAATAATATTTTCAACTAGATGGACTGGAAAAAGATTCTTCTGAAGGATTTTGGTAAGCTTCGTGATGTCCTCGTGAAAACCCAACCAAGTGTTGTTGATCTTGTAGGCTCTGTCAACAAGCGTGCGAATGAGACCCAGTTTGTAAGAACGCGATGTAAAACTAAAGTAATTAGTCAAAAGGCCCGTAAAGGTTTTCTTACGGTAAACACTAGTGACAGGAAAATGAGTGCCATTGTTGATCAAAACATCTAAGAAAGGTATCTTATGATCTGTTTCCTTTTCCATAGTGAATCTGATGTTAGGGTGCCTGGAGTTAATGTAGTTGAAAAATACTAGCGCTTCATATTCAATGGGAGAAACCTACACTTAATCATCAACTTTATCATGTTAATTTAAGACTTTCTTTGTAATCTTTTACATTGTCATGTGTCCTTACAGCTAATTAGCATTTTGGTTCACACTATATATTCAACTCTGTACTTTGTAATTTAAACTGAAGATGGCAGAAGTTTCTGTCGAAACATGTTTTTAAATTTAAAAAGTGTTGTGTTGTTTCTTAAAATATCGTTATCCCTGCTACTATCCAGACATACTGGCAACCCACTAAATATACCCTCATGGAGGTCAAGAATGGAACGTCAACTGGATGAACAAGACAGGCCGTGAAAAATAAAGATCTGGAATCTTTAAAGCGATGAGCAATGGTCTTCGCCAACAATTTCATTTTTCGCCGTTGGATATCAAGTGAGCTTTGCTTCTAATTTTTCTAACTTTTTTTTTTAACAAATATATTTATTTCAACAAAACGAGCGCTACTTACACAATTACTTAATCATTTACACAAAGTTACTTACATCAATGGTAAATAAGGAACTCAACTACTTACAAACTACATACAATACGATACTTACACTTACAGAGCAGTACTTACACTGCTTACGGACAAACAACAGCAACTAATGAGCGAAAAATAAATAAATAAATAAACATACAATTTAAAAAAGTGGCATAATGACAGGAACAGTGCGCTAAGAAAGATAAGGAGACAGTATCCATTTTTTTCTTAAGAACTCTTTGTTACTGATTATTTTTTCAGTTTCATATCTTGCTACAATTTTGGCTCGAAATCCATGAATGTTGGGAAGAATTTGGTTATTTCTGCAACTCCACAAGAAAAGCTTTCAGCGATAATTCCGACAAGCACATTTTGCAGGGAAAGGCGGATCCTTTTACTCGAAATAATGCACCAGTAAGTTTCAAAATCGTTCCAGAACTGCTTAGAATAAGGGCAGTGGAAGAGCAAATGGTTTAGTGATTCAGGCTGACCTTTGCAGAAACTACATAGATCATTTGTTCTAAAGCCTATTTTATATAATTTGGTGTTTGTATAAAGAATTGAGTTGAGAACTTTGTATTGAAAAGCTTTGACATACGATTCAAGAGTGACGGCATGTGGTAACTGAAAAATGTGTCTCAATTGGTCATTAGTAAGGTTAAAATCGCTCTGTAATTTATAAGCGATATAAGGAAGTTTGCGCTTTTTCCCTGATAAGTAACGTATAGAATTCTTTTGACTTCTTTGTAGTTACGTCAAATATGTTGTCATCAATTACGAACTTTGGAAGATTTATTGATGGAAGCCTGGTAATCTTTATCTCTTAAAGATGATGGAATAGACCGACGTAGACCAGCCAACTGTAAAAATATTTGTTTTATTTATTTTGTTCGAGAGGCGTTTATAGGCATCCGCAACAATTAAATTAAACAAAAGATCTTGGGTGAATACAATTCCAGCTTCGTAATAGTTTTTGTAATGGCGGGCTTATTGTCTATTCTAATTTCACTTGGTATTATATACAACACTGAAATCAAATGGCAATTCCTTTATGGATTTAACAAACATTGAAGGAATCGAACGCCTGGAATGCATCACAGTGTTTACTGAAGTCGCATCTAAGTTGTCTGGCAAGTTACATTTATTTCGTACTCAACTCTGCAAAGGTAAAAAAACAATTGGAAATGCGACAGTGAAAAATTATTTGAATGAAAACTTGTTGTGTCTTTTGAGCTGTATTATTTACGGTCAAGGTTCTTTCGAAACGGGGTTTGATGTGAACTGTCAGAAATTTATTTTAATTGCATG
>NC_090884.1:21053940-21066440 GCF_036669925.1 Montipora capricornis | reverse complement strand
AAAGTTGCCACTGTCCAACTTGCGGCCTTTTTCGTTCTTGTTGAGTGCCTTTCAAATACAATTTTGTGCATTTTTTGTGTGGAACGGGTCTGTTGTTGGCTGGTCCTCCCTGGGTTCTTCCATTTGCTTCAATAACTGTCAACTACAAGGGAACTCGCAAAACGCGACGAAAATTCTGGATCTAAAATGAAACTGGACCCGTCGGCCCTGTGTATAGAGAAATACACCATAGTCGCTAAATAGAATTTGGATTGGACTAGTACGCAAGCTGTGTTATATTTCCTTAGTTTCATGTCTCCTTATAGGTTCTTGCTCTATCTATGTAAATGCTACAAGTAGCTATCTTTGAATGTATGTGTATTTATTTATTTATTTATTTATTTATTTACCTGATTCACTCTTAATCAATTTTTGGTAAACTTGATTGTAAGTAACACAGCCCACCTCGATTAGCTTTGCTATATGCGGGTTGTGTATTTCTTCAATTTATTAAATTTAAACATTGAAATAAAATGATGATGATGGTCACCGCCCAACATAGAGATGGATCCAAGTTAACACGAAATGTTTGCATGTTCCATAGCATTCCCCAAACGCCGATTCGAAAGGTCGACACTCCCGACATCATCGTCCGTAACGATACCCTACCCATAACGAACAAGATGTCCTCATCAAAAAGAAGAGAAGAGAAGATCGCACCGCATCCGCCGCAGCCCAGAACTTCCAGACCCAAGGGAACAATCCGTCCGCAGAGAAGATTAATCCAGGAAATATGAACTGTTTTCATTATTGTTACTGACTACTTAGCGAGCTGTTGTGAGAACACTAAAGCTCAAATGTTTATCACGGACAGTTAAGATTTGTTTCAGAAGATTTCAGACTTTGAACTTTATTAGTGTCATGTTCGGTTTTATCTTTTCAGTAGTATCTAAGGAAAGGAGGGATGTAGTGACGCATGCATTGTGTGACACACGTAATGACCGCATCATGCTTCTTTTACGGAACGAACGCAGAAAACCTTTCGAGTATGTTGTGCTGTATAGCATTCTCAGTCTTTCAATAAGACATTGCGAGAATCCCGTTCATTATCACCATCCTCTACACAGCTAGCTCAATGTGCGAAACAAGTGGAGTGAAACTATGTCGTAAAGATAAAAGAGACGTGTTAAGAGACCTACCATTCCATCGATAACCTTTCCAAAACACGTGTGCTTTCCATCCAACCATGAAGTCTTGGCAGCGGTGATATAAAACTGAGATCCATTGGTGTCTTTTCCAGCATTTGCCATACACACCCAGCCGGGACCGTAATGCTTCAAGATGAAATTTTCGTCATCAAAGTACTTTCCATAAATGCTTTTTGCTGGAATTAAAATGAGAAATATTGATTACATAATTTACATAATATGATAATTAGTCTGAGACTTATTTATCGAAAGCTCCGAAAAGCCATCCCGGAAAGTGAGTTCCGTTTACTCTGTAAAGCCAAGTTTCTCGAGAAGCAGAATGAGCAAAACAACCGAAATAGTTCATGTCATGAGAGGTTGTCTTTTAAATGAAAAGGGAGGAATTACGGCTCCCGAAATACGCATAAAAAGTTACTGCACTTTTCTGGACTTTTCCCTGACTGTTTGTGCATTGGATAACGGTCTGGTCGTCCCATGAAAACAAAAAGGAAAGAAAATTTCAAAAGGAGTGCTCAGAGCGATTAAAAAACGCAATATGTAACAAGGGAGACCCTTTTATGACCAAACTACATTAAGGCCATCATGGTATTTTCAATATTATAAATTTAATGGCGAATGGTCTAAATGGTAGCGTCTTAGAGAAGCAAGACAAATTTGAATTATCTGTTAAAAAGTTAACCATTTCTTCCCCCAGCGCGATCAGCATACACACAAGAGACGTCCACAAACGCAGCAGCGTTGTTATCATTTATTCTTTTAATGGTAATAAGACTGAGTGGAGTCCAATTCCAATTCCAATCATACGAATGATAAAAAAATCGGACGACCGCGCAGCGGGAGCCCGATTTGTTTATCACGAGTATGATTACAGACCGAATTGGACGACAATAAGTCCTCTTACCAATTAATCATAAAAATTACAATTTCCGAGAAAAAGAGATGAGCCAAGTTATGAAAGTGAGGGAAAATTAAGACTGACAAACGAGGCATGAATTCTTTCATGTCACTCTGACAGAAAGAAAGAAAGAAAGAAAGAAAGAAAGAAAGCCCCAATTTAGGAGACTGTACACTGTTTCTATGGTGATTGAAATCAAGGTTGTGATTGGTTGGTTTAAACTACAACTTCGAATGTGATTGGTTGATTTAAACTACAACTTTGAATGTGACTGGCGTATTCAACTATCCGCTAATCACAATCGAGGAGACTGTAATTTTTATGATTATTGTAAAAAAAAAAAAGGCGTTAATAGATAAGGACTAATATGTCAGCATGTGACCGAGCACATTGCAGCCAATTTTGTAGCAGCTGTAACTCAGAAATATGATTGCTTACTTACAATGGCATGGCTTTCTTTCAATGGCATACGAAAACCAGAGAAATGCTTGTGTCTCGTGTCGTCCATTAAAAAAAATTCAAAGTAGATTTTAAAAAAGCCTTGTGAAAAAATATGGGTTTAGAACTGTAGAAAATTCTTGCATACCAACTTGATCCCAGCAATTCACTTTCTTCCTTCGTTTTCTCTCGCTGGTTTGAGCAACTCTCTCGTGTTTTTTTCATGAGAATTGAAAGGGTTTTTTAAGGGTTACTTCTAAAACAGAAAATAATGAATCGGGAACGAGGAACGGGGAATCTCTAAAAGGGGGAATTACTAAAATAGGGAATCTCTAAAAGAGGGAATCTCTCAAAAGGGGGAATTACTAAAATAAGGAACCTCTAAAAGGGGGAATTACTAAAATAGGGAATCTCTAAAAGGGGGAATTACTAAAATGAGGAATCTCTAAAAGGGGGAATTACTAAAAGGGGGGAATCTCTAAAACGGGGAATCTCTAAAAGGGGGAATCTCTAAAATGAGGAATCTCTAAAAAGGGGATTCTCTTAAAAGGGGATTCTCTTAAAAGGGGGAATCCCTAACATGGAGAATCTCTGAAAGGGGGAATCTCTAAAAAGGGGAATCTCCGAGACAGGGAAAATTACGAGAGATCTGATCGGTTGATTTTAATGACAAGCATCCATTTTAACAGTGCAATTGTTGAACTGCTGGTACAATTCGCACAGAAATGCCGTTTATTAAAATATCAACAAAGCTGCAGACAAAACATATGTGAAGAAAACATACAGTATGAAAGTTGTAAAGCTGGAACAGAAGCTGGAAGAAAAGTTAATGGCTTTAAAGTCAGAAAACCTTGCTCATTACATTTTGAAAAAACGTACAACGCGAGAGGAGTGGAGAAGCGGGTCCTTCTAAGCACCTTTGAAAATTCACCATTGCAGTGGAGCAAAAGAAGAAGCGAAAGAATAATCTTATTTTTAATAACTCACTGTAATAATTTTTAATTTTCAATGGCCCTATATTTTTGCACAACACGAAAAATTTCAGTACCTTGTAAATCTAACAAACAATGAGAATATCCGCAAGAATTCACACTCTGGAGAGCAACGTTCGCCATTCAAAACGTTGAACGCTGATTAACCTTTTACTGGCAAAAGCCAAGGGAAACTTAAACTCAGCCATTTTCACTTAATGCACCGATCAACTCGAAACTTCAACAGCCCCTCCCCCCCCCCCCCCCACGGCCATTTGAACTTCATCCCCTCCCTCCCCCACGGCCACTTGGGAGAATTTAGTATTTCTTTAATTGGTCTTTCATGCTTTTCGTCATTCTCTGCTCAGATGTTAGAGATTCCCCCTTTTAGTAATTCCCCTTTTAGAGAATCCCCATTTTAGAGATTCCCTATTTTAGTAAATCCCCCTTTTAGAGATTCCCTGTTTTAGAGATTCCCCGTTCCAAGTTCCATTCTCCCATTCCCATTCCCTGTTTTAGAACTAGCCGTTTTTGAAGTCACCAAAGGCCTAGATGAAACCAGCTGTTGCACCTCTTCACTTAATTAGTAGAAATTACAGAGTAGACTATGGTAATGATCAAATTAGCCAATATAAAAAATACCAGAATGCTCTTTGTTTGTCCCTCCAAAATTTTGCACAAGCATTGTTTCCAGTTTCTCTTGGGACCATTATAAGTCGCTATAGAAAATATAAACAATGCTTATGCAAAATATTGGAGGGACAGTATTATGGTATTTTTGATAGTGGTTAATAAAGAAACAAAGGGGGCTGCTCTTCAAGCACAAGGACGAGGCCACTCCAGTGCCCTATTAAAGTCAAAGTCTCGTGTAAAGTACATTCTGTATGAAATGCAGCACCTTCGGGTAGTTTTCTTTATTTTAGGTAAAGAAAGATTCAAGCTGTCTACTTACATCCGGATCCGTCACCATTAGCGCTGAAGTCTCCCCCTGCATAAAACCAAACAAGGCGCAACTATGTTACTTTCTTGGATCTAAAGAATAAATGCTATACCGAGTAATTGCATTGTGACTAAACTTGATAGACAACAAATGCAAGGAAACGATGTTATGTGCTTGTAATATTTCTATATAAATCTATATCATCTTCGGACTAAGGCGGGATACAAGTAGCAGAATTTTAAATACTGCGAGATTGTGCAACAGTATAATCACGTGAAAATGAAAAACAAAGAAACGAAACTGTCAGGAGAATAGGCGGAGTTCTCTACTGGCTTTTATGCCATTGTTCAGAAATGGTGTTAAACGCTTAATATGGTAAGCTTCTTTATATAGTAATAGATTCCAGTTATCATCGCGATCTATTATGTTAGTGTTATCACGCACGGTTTGGGCGAAGAATTCTTTGTTGATTACAGTAGTAGATGAAATGTTCTCATTTGCAAAAATTTCCGGTAAGTTGTATAAATCTTGTATGTATTTGATATTATCACAATCGCGAAGATGTTTATATATAGCGCTTTCTTTGTCCGTGAGTTCATGTTCTTGTGTTCGGACAAACAGAGTTCTGTTCGTTTTGCCAATGTACGAAGAATTACAACCAGGGCAGATGAATTCATAAACAACATTTGATTGGCTTAATTGTGGCGTTTTGTCCTTAGTGCTTGTGAAGAAACACAATTTTGTTGTCTTCTCTTTTATTCGGATGTCAACATTCGGATCGACGAGACATCTCCGAAGTTTACGTTTAAGCTTCTTAACAAGTTGCGTTGTTAGGTCACAGACGAATGGGATGGTAAGCCAAATAGTGGGGATGCTGGTTGTTGTGGGAGGTATCGTTGGCAAGATGATTTGAAGCCCTTTTCTTAAAAAGCCAGTAGAAAACTCTTTGTTTTTCATTTTCACGTGATTACACTGTTGCACAATCTCGCAGTATTTAAAATTTTGCTACTTGTATCCCGCCTTAGTCCGAAGATGATATAGATTTATATCGAAATATTACAAGCACATAACATCGTTTCCTTGCATTTGTTGTCTATCAAGTTTAGTCACAATGCAATTACTCGGTATAGCATTTATTCTTTATTTACTAAAGCTATCAGCAGGTAATGGATTTCTTGGATCTCTATGTCTTCTAAAATAGTAGATGCATTTGAGCGAATGAGTTTTGCGCCCCATAATAATAATAATAAATAATAATAATAATAATAATAATAATACACCTATATCGCCGGTCATTCTAGGTGCCTTAGAAACGATCCCAAAGGGCTCATTCGACAGCAACATATAAGACCTCGACCTCGACCCGACCTCGAAGGTATGAATACTGGGATCTGCACGGATTCTACGACGATTCCTGGAAAGGGAATGAATCTTAAGGGATTGGGACGTGACATGAACTGGAGGTCATCTGAGGCCACGGAAGAGGCCTGATGCCTCTGTTACTCCAGAAAGCTGTGTTGAAAAACAAATAATAATAATAATAATAATAATAACAATAATTAACCCTAACCTTGCTGGGGCCAGGAAGGATGATTCTGCGAAAAGTGCTGGACACTTAATTTTATTAAGAACAGAACGGTAAAACAAAGGAGTTTAATTAACCGTTACAATTCAACAGCAAAGGTGCCGGCTCCACCAGGATCCGGTACCTTTGCTTTATCTAGTTGGCCCTTGCAACCAAAATTGTTCATGTTTGTTAGGGACAGGGAGAATTACCAGAACGGTACTGGATCACGGGATATGACTTGCTGTCCAGTGAACAGCAGTAACCGGTGCATGGGATTGGCATGGCGAGAGAGACTGAATCACTGATCTTGGCTGCACAGGAGCAAGCATTACGAACGAGAAATTACAGGAAAGTAATCTACAAAGAAAATATTGACAGTATGTGCATGTAGAATGTGCCGTGGGGAGGAGGATACTTGCATAGTTTCAGAATGCCCAAAACAGGCACAGACGGAGTACAAGATCTGGAGGCATGATAAGGTGGCGACTGTTGAACATCGGGTTCCTTGTAAACGGTACAATTTCCGACCTCCGAAAAGAAGCATTGCCACAGTACGGAGAAAGTTCTGGAGAGTGAAGACATCATGAGATTGCAAATTGCAAGCAGATAAGGTGAGCGAACACTCCCCGCCCGACATCGTTGTTTTTCACAAAAACAAACCTCGTGAATGCGCAGTGGTGGATATAGCTTGACCAAATGATACAAGGGTGAACGAAAAGGAGCAGGAAAAGATTGACAAATGTAATTATTACTGGGTTGCCCTATGGCAAACCCAGTCGGAAAATAGGTAGATTTCGGGTTTTTTTTAGTATTTTTTTCCGTGTCGGTAAAAGTCTTGCCTGTCACTCCCCTGGTAAGTGGTGTCTTCGTGCATAGAGCCTTCTGCGCGTATTTTCTTAGGATCGAGAGGGTAGTGGAACTGCGTAGATTTCTCTGGTGGACACAGTAGAATCATTAACTTAGCCTGCAATGGTGTCGAAAGTCATGTAACGCGAATGGCGTTTTAGTGGATCCTTAAACAAAATATACCCTTATGGAGCTCAATAATGGAAAGTCAGTTGGATAAACTAGGCAGGAATCTCAAAAGCGACGAGTAATGGACTTTGACAACAATCTATCGCCCGTCGAGACGAAATCAAAGTGAGCTGTATTTATCTGAAGTACATGGTAATTTGACACGATTGAGTTTCTTGTCTTCACGCACGCAATGAAATAGAAAGAGGTTTTCGCCTCTAAGAGCAAATATGTTGTTTGTTTCAATAAAATTTTCGCTGGAAAAGGATTCTGTGGTATTTTCTGCCTTTGTGAATTATAATATCATGTTGTGTATTGAATTTTCGAGCTTAAGGTTGAAATGTGATATGGGAGAAGTTTTTTAGTATTGCACTGTAAGCAGGAAGGGTTCACAGGCCTGTTGGAAGCGTGCTTGAGTTTCAACAAAATGAGCCCCAAAATCAGTGAAAAATTGTGACGCAGATGAATAATAAAGTGGCTGCCATTTCCAAAATGATGAAATTACCTGGTGATAAATAACGTCGAACGCGTCTTGGAGAGTAAATTTTGACTTTGCATAAGCAAGAGTTGGGCGATTGTGATCTTTGTTTTGACTTCGCTTTTTTTATTGTCAAACTTTATAACACTTGACAGAAAAAGTAACTTACAAAAACCCGGTATCTTGCCATCATTTGACGCAGATGCTTCACTGTTTGGCGAGTAAACATGCCGCGGTAACTTAATCACGGCGCCCGATGAATTCCGGCCATGTCACTTTCGATTTGAGGATTTATTTGAACGTAGCAAAAATCTCCCAAAATGTTTGTCGCTGATCGTAACTTTTTATATTCTATATTCACGGTTCAAAATTAATGTTGTTTTCATGTCGTAAATATGTTATTCTCGATCGACCGTCCTGGAGACTTCCTTCTGCTCTTTCTAAAAACTGTGTATCAATAGTTATTTACTTTTGCATCAATATTTGTTTTTGCATAAAGCAAGCTAACAAGATCTGTACCTTGCTGAGTTCGTATTTGTTAGCGTTAATAGTATTTTCGGTCCGATGCTTCTGTTTTGTGAGGGGTATATTGCTTTGGTCTCCCATCCAAACACTAACCCCGCCGAACAGGGTTAACTTCAGTCATAGTTAGTCGACTAACTATGCTTCAGTGAACTTCGGCATTACAAAGCTGTCAGATGCTCAGCGGGCACGCTTAAACTTGTGGTGAAAAGAAGTTTATCAACATGTCAGCCCAGAAACCAATGTTTCTCACTTCCCATTTATTTTCTTCAATCTTTCTGGGTTCAGTACTTTGCTAGTAACCACATGTCTTCTCAGACTATTTACCCAAGACTTCTACAATGGCACTACAATGATAGACAATACCAAAACAATATCGTGCACTGTTAGAGCTACATATGTCGTACGAATGTGTGAGGACCTGTGAGCCAAAGGGCCTGTTCTGGTATGACTTCTTAATGACCTTGAAAAAAATTGTTTGGAACGATGCACGTACCACAGGCAACCCAGTGTACCCTCACGGAGGGTCTAGTTGAAGTACGACATAGGCAAGCTATTGGAGCGAAATAGTGTTAAGGTGGTGCCACTTGTCATCGAAGCGTTGGGATTTTGTGAAATGTGAGGAGCATCTACTTCTCAGTCTTACCACAGAAAGCCTGCTTATTAGGGACAGCAAGAATAAAGGTAGATGCTGGATACCTCAGGTCCTGGGATGCGACTTGCTATGCAGTAAAATTTAACCGGCAAAACATCTTAGACCAAGAGAGCAATATTAGAGTCAGTTTTGCATAGTTTTACATAGTTTTCATCGTTGAAAAACACCTGCCAGTCTCACCAATATAGCTCCAGGAACAATCGTGGCTAAGTGGTTGGAAACAATGCCCAACGCAGACAGTGGCGGGGATGCTTGAGCTCTAAGAACAGTTATTACCTATGAGGCTGTATGCCTGCCAGAAGACGCACACGGACACGACGGGCGAGGTGACGTGCAGGCTATGTAATAAGGTCCCGAAAGTGTCACCCATGTCCTGGCTGGTTGTACCGCCCTTACAAAGAACAAGTACATTACCCGACATAATGCAGCCTTGAAGATCCTTTTCTTCGAGATTTTGCAAGACTTAGGCTTTGTAGACTCACTGCCACCTTGGTACTCGCCATTGAAACCGGAACCAGTGTACGAGTCGAACAACGCACAAGCATTCTGGGATGTCCCCCTATTCACGGAGCACCAAGAAGTTAGAGCCAACAGAGTGGATGCATGCATTATCAAAGCGAGTCATCTCGCTGGAGATGAGTTGCCCATGGGTTACAAATCGGCAGAAAAAGAAGGAGGAGAAAACCAAGAGATACGGACCGCTTCGCTGAGAATTAAAGCAGAAGTACCAAGGATATGAAGTGAAACAATATAATATCATAATGGACGTATTAGGGGGATGGTGCCGAGACTTAGAAGTCGAGCTGAAGGAGTTGGTCAGGAGTAAGAGTAAGGGAGTTCTCCATAACATGCAGAAGGCTGTAATCTCGGGAATATTAAACATATCTCGCACTTTTAAAGTTGTAGCATGAACGCTTTCCATTTATTAACTTCCTTCCTTCAATATTTTCCGGTTGATTAATCATCAAGGAAATTATTGAGAGCAAAGCTGCTGCCTAAGAAAATTTTAAAGGGGCCCTCAGAGCTAAACGCTGAGAACGTAGGAGCCCAACATATGAAGTGAAAGGTGTTGCTGTGAAAAATTAAGGCGCCCAGAGCTATTCTTTGGGAGCCCCAGGCTACCGGGCTCCTGTTATGCAACAGGAATCAGTTATATATTTTAGAGAATTTTAGATGTTAGAGGTTCTATATAGTTTATCAATTTTCTAGTGCTAATTTTTACACATAATTTAAATTTTAAGGTTATATTCTTATGCTAAGTTTTCGCTACAGTCAATGGGCTACGCTCACGTGCCCCGTCATACTATTTTAATTGTATATAGTATACAAAAGTTGTAACTGCTGCATAATAATAATAATAATAATAATAATAATATCGCTTTGATGATCCATACGATGTTTTTGAAATTCATCTTTAATCAAGACATGTTTCGGACGAAACATCATCCATCGTCAGTTGTACAATGAGAAATAAACTAAAGTTGAGCAATAAATGGCGTAACAAAGTGAGATATAACATGAATAATTAAGGATGAAGGCGAGAACAGAACAACCACGAAACAAAACAAAAAACCAGACTATTTAAGCTAAGAAAAGAAACTAATTAGTATGAAAGGGATAAATTAAGATGTTTGACTTGGGAATTTAAAGATGGCTGCTCCCAAAGGATATGCATGGCTTCTTTCATTTTCAATTGGAAACGTGTGGAAGCAAAGTCGAGGATTCCCAAGTCAAACATCTTAATTTATCCCTTTCATACTAATTAGTTTCTTTTCTTAGCTCAAATAGTCTGTTTTTTTCTGTTCGTGTTTCGTGGTTGTTCTGTTCTCGCCTTCATCCTTAATTATTCATGTTATATCTCACTTTGTTACACTATTTATTGCTCAACTTTAATTTATTTCTCATTGTACAACTGACGATGGATGATGTTTCATCCGAAACATGTTGATAAATTTCAAAAACATCGTATGGATCATCAAATCGATATCTTACTTCGTGCTGGTAAGAAGTTTCAATAATAATAATAATAACAAAGATTACTACAGAAGAATCAGATTAATATTAAAATGTGAACTCAATACTACCAACGGGGTTAGTGTTAAGATTTACGACGAGACACTGAAGCGTAACACAACTTTAATCCACTGGACTCGGCTACACATCGATTTAGAAAGGGGATGTATACGAGTGAAATGCTACGACGTACAAAAACCTTCGATAACAAGAGCGGGAACAACAACAAAAGTCACATGACACTCTAAGTCCTACACACTAGGGTGGGGTTAGTATAACTATTCATAGGTCCAGTCTCTCAGGCCTCTTTGTCACTCTTCCAGAACGAGTACGGGCTGTAACATTCTCCCCACCTTGTCCTCCTTCGGGGAGGACAACGCTCAAATTAGGCTTGGAAACAGGTATACTTGCAGCATGAACAGTGTTCGTTTGTGGCTTCTCCCCACCATGGACTGGATCCTCTGCTTCCGCGCTTACTTGTGAAGCTGCTGACTCAATCTCTAACTTGTGTAAACGTTGAACGGGTCTGTTGTAGAAACTGTTATGTGCTCTAACTGTAGCGGTCCGTGCGAGCCCGTCGTTACCTGGATAAACCCTTTCAACTTTAGCCACACATCTTCTGATAACACGTTTAACCTCACGTCTTCCTTGACTTAGCCGAACTTTCTGCCTTAAAGTTGATAATACCGTTTCTGGACCAGCATGCAACATGTTCTTATGTACATCTTGCACCATCTTGGCAACTTCAGGATGTCCGTGAGGCAAGATTATTTGATGCTTGCTCTGTTCGGGAAGATCAGCAAAGTGTAGTCTCCCACCAACTCTTAATACCTGATCATCTCTGTCATAATAAGGGTCCAGTTTCAGGAGGCGGCTGTTACTGGGAAGTACCTCTCCAGCTTTCAGTTTCTCGAATTCTTCTTTGTAGACCACTTCCTGCACCCACATACAACATTTAATGTCGGCTTGCCTCACCTCGTCCGCCGACAGTTCCCTTTCACAAGACCTAGACTTAGTCTTAAACAATTCGACCGCTCTCAATACATAAGCAGTTACTCGAATCAACTTTAACCATGTCCCGTAGCGTGACATATCAATCTGTGGTTCTGCAACGACTGCTGTATACACATGGGTAGTTCTTTTTTCCTCGCAAGCTTCGGCGGGAGCAGCTTCGTTTTCTGGTTGAGCGGGTAGTGGTTCACAAGGCGAAGACATCCATTGGGGTCCATTCCACCACAAAGTGCTTGAAATCATACCACTACAGCTTAACCCACGCGTCAACAAGTCTGCAGGATTCTCCTTACTTCCACAATACCTCCAACACTCAGGATCCCATGTTGACTGTACCTCAGCCACACGATTGGCAACAAATGGCTTCCAGGAAGAACTCTGCCCTTTTATCCAATGCAGTGCCACCATACTATCTGACCAACACACAACCCTAGCCACCTTCATTGGCAAAGCCCCTACAACAAATTTTAGCAACCTGGCATTTACAACTGCTGCTAAAAGTTCCAGCCTTGGAAGTGACACCTTCTTAATGAGCGCGACTCTGGACTTCGATATTACCAGCTGTGAGGATACATTGTCTTGCTTGTCTCTTATTCGAATCAGGCTTTTAGCCAGGCGGCCGTCCAGCCGTCCAAAGGACGGCCAGTTCTCAGAAATGAGAGATTTTCGACGGCCTGTTTTGGGCGGCCATTTACGAACTTCTGTGCTTAATGTAACAAAACGGTGTCTATAAATTTATAAAACTTACATTTCTTTTTGCTCTCAAGAGTTGTTTTAGTGTTGCTGTCGTATTTTTCTTCTATATTAAC
>NC_090884.1:21041440-21051440 GCF_036669925.1 Montipora capricornis | reverse complement strand
AATCTAGTAAAACACGGACTGTCATTTCTTGACCCTTAACAATTAACCTGGCCAATGCTGTCTGTAGGAGTGTTTCTCTCATAGGTAATGCAGGCTTAGTTTAAGCCAATCCACTTAAACTAGTGTTGCTTAGGTGCCGAAGTGTAACAACTGACTGCTGCACATGCAATAACCAGTGATGGCGGTGACCACAATTCGCTACAGAACACTTAAGATGGCGACAAATTCTGGAGAAGTGCTTGTGGTTGCTAGGTTTTAAACAATTGAAACACAGTTTGTTCTCTTGCACTAGTTTCCATCTGCCATCAAGTGATTTTTCATTAAACATTGGGCAATTTTGTGAGTCATGATCTGCCTTGCAGAAATTAGAATTTGGCTGTGTTGGAGGGCGTG
The DNA here is from genome assembly GCF_036669925.1 of Montipora capricornis. NCBI lineage: Eukaryota > Metazoa > Cnidaria > Anthozoa > Scleractinia > Acroporidae > Montipora > Montipora capricornis. The sequence continues at coordinate 21,051,047 of NC_090884.1, read as the reverse complement.
TTTCACCAAGTAGTGCAGAAGCAGTATACATCTCATTCTCACCACCCATTTTGGGAGATGAAGACTTTCTTCGGTTTTCTTCACCTTTATCAAAACTGTGATTGCCTGGGGTGATGTTCCCATTTGAACTTCTTTCTCCTGCTTCTTTGGACACAACTTGTCGGTTAAGAAATTTAAAGAACAATTCAAGGTCTATTTCATCTTCTTGAGTGTCTGCAAGTGTCAACTCCCATTTTTCCAATAACTGTGGTGGTAACTTGGTCTCAAAAAGGGGTAACAAAATACATCCATGGCTCATTGGATCTTCTCCAAGAGCCTCTAAAGCTCTAGTTCTGTTCATAAAGGTATGATAGAGATCTCTGAGGGAGGATGCATTAACAACTGACTTAGTATCCATCTTGATGACAGATTTCACTAGAAATGAGATGATCATACGTTTTCTTCCATACCTGTGTTTAAGGCATTCAACAGCTGCTTCATAATTTGCTCCGGTTACTTCAAATCCGTCTATTACTTTCAAGGCATTTCCAGTTAGCACGGAGCGTAGATAAGTAAACTTCTGAACATTTGGTAAATCAACATTGTTATGCACTGCAGCTTCAAACTGATCCCAGAAGTTTTGAAATTTCAACACATCGCCATTAAACTTTGGCAACTCAATTCTCGGTAATTTCAGATTTGAGAATACACGCCTGTCACTGTATGCAATATCCTTCGAGGAGTGATCTCCCACATCGCAATCTTTATTTAGGAATTCATGAGCAGCATCCACAGCTTTATCTACTTCACTCAGAATTTTTCCCCATCTTCGGAGTTCCTCCTCCATCATATCCTCTGCAACAAGCGCGATTAATTCATTTCTCAGTTGAAGATAATTCTCACGGTACACAGTTAGCCTTTCAATTCTCAACTGCACTTTGATTTTGTTGCTTGCATCTTGACTTAGATACAAAAAATCCTGAATCAACGCATCCATATCCATTTGCAAGGCTCTGGCTTTACGTCTAATTGAACTAACCTCCTGAATTTCAACTTCACTTTTCACTTGAAGAGGTTCCTTCGAAGCCTCGGCTAAATTCGAACCTTCCTTTAACTCTGGTGCAATAACATTTGACTTCGAATCATGCTGAGCGTTCACTAACCTTTCCACAAAGACTTTTCTCTTTCCAGTAGTCGGCAATCCCTTTTTTCCAAGCATTTCACGAATTTGGTCGACTGTGAGTTGAGATAAGTCTTCCATTTTGCTCGAGGAACCGCTGGCCATGTGGTTGCAACTGATGACCTTGCGAAGAATTACAGATTTACTGCTGAAATATCTCCTTGACTCCGGCTGTGAAGGACCATGTTAGGATTTACGACGAGACACTGAAGCGTAACACAACTTTAATCCACTGGACTCGGCTACACATCGATTTACAAAGGGGATGTATACGAGTGAAATGCTACGACGTACAAAAACCTTCGATAACAAGAGCGGGAACAACAACGAAAGTCACATGGCACTCTAAGTCCTACACACTAGGGTGGGGTTAGTATAACTATTCATAGGTCCAGTCTCTCAGGCTTCTTTGTCACTCTTCCAGATCGAGTACGGGCTGTAACAGTTAGAACACCTTAAAATCGTTAACTGAAGATGGTCTGAGATATGCCCCAGTTTATGATTTGTGCCTGAAAAATCGATTTCTGACCCAGGCAATATGATTTTCTACCAGATACTGTAATCTCTGATTTTCAAAGTAAAAGAAATCGCTGCAAATATTCGAAAATTACTTACCTTCAATCGCTATGCTGAACCTTCGATATCGATGGTCCTTGAGACTTTCTTCATCGTGACTCAAGTTTCCCAGAACACCTCGCAAACTCGGTGAACAATACCGTTACCACCTTGCGCGCCCTGTTAAGCAATACCGATACCACCTTGCGCGTTCGGTTGAGCAAATCGAGATTGCTTTTCCCTCCACAATTTACTTATTAATTTTCATATTTTCCCTTTTTACGAGGGGGCTTCTAGGTTGCCTCCTTGAGTTTTGGCCCTGCGGGGGCAAAAATGCAATTAAAATGATTTTAAAATATATAAAAGTATCAATATCTTTATTTAAATTCGTGCAGCTACCTTTCTCAAAGCTTACGTTTGTATCCTTTCTTCAGACTTGCCTTGAAGGAGTTTGTATGGACCTGATCAGATCCCTAATGGTTTTTCTAAACTATTCCAAACTACAGGCCCCCTAAAAAATAAGGTGTTTCTTCCTGGTTCAGTATTCATCCGTGTAATCTTTGATAAAGTTCCCTTTCTTTCAGACTTAAAACACTGGAAATTAGAGAATAACCTGTGACCTCCATTGCTCATTGTTTTAAACATTTCAACAGCTCGTTTTTTCTTATACATATAGCTAACACTGGGCCAATTAGCAGTCTGAAGGATCGAATGATCAGTAGGCTTAGATATATGGGTTATTGGCCAAGCGAGAGGTCAAGATGGCAGATGGCTGGATATTGGCCAAGTTCTTTTTTGTGCGTGTTTGTGGACCGAGACGAAGGCTGTCAGTGAATAAAGGATCTATTATATGAGATAAAATACCCAAAAATGACCTTTGATCTTGCGGGACCAAGCGAGAAATCCCGAGCGGGCAGGATTGCTACATCTTGCCCGCTCGGGTCGCCAATCACAGCACGGACTTTGGTTCATTTTGCCCGCCCATGGAGCTAGCCATATAATAAGACAACTTATGAATTTATCCAGCTGCCTAAATATGCAAAGCCTCAACTTTTTCGAAAAGAGGAGTGGAACAGATGCCCCAGATTAACAAAGAATAAAACACATTGGGCAGGATCATTAAAAATACATATCCTCTTGTTGTTTTACTGGCAAATATCCAACTCGCCTTAACATACGCAGTTCAGCAGCAAATGATGACTTCTCTTACGTGGGTTTCTCATGTCAGCTTGCTATCAATTAGTAACCCAAGAGACTTTGCCACATCAGTAATTTCAATAGAAAAATCACGACACCTCACTTGTTGAAAAGGACCAACGAATCGATTCCTGGAAATAATCATAGCCTTATACTTCCCTCGCGTGTCGTAAGCTTATTTCCATCGCACCAACTAACTAACTCTTTAAACATTGTATTCAAAGATACAAATACTTAATCCAGAGACAAAAGCTGTTGTATCATCAGCAAACAAGTGTAATTCACTATTTGACTCTGAAAAGTCACTAACATATATAGCAAATAATCGAGGACCCAGGAGGGAACCTTGAGGTACACCGTGTGAAATAAATTGCAAATTCGGTTTTACGCCATTCACTTCCATGAATTGTTGACGGTTATATAGATAATTTCCCAACCATTGTGACAGGTTCCTACTGAAACCACAGGCCTGCATTTTGTAGTACAAGATATTGTAATCCACAGAGTCAAACGCTTTTCTGAAATCAATGAAGATTACACCTACTACCTTTCCGGAAACCCAACAGAATCTTCCACTTTTCTGTATATAAAAGGAGTGAGTCAGTGGATATTCTCTATCTACAACCCGATTGATTACATTGTAATACTCTATTTAGATGGGTGTCAATAGAATCACAAACAACAGATTCAGTGATCTTGCTTGGTATAGAAAGGATGGTAATAGGTCTATAATTTGAACAATCTTCTTTACTCCACCTATCTTCCATTGAGATGGATAACAATTCGTCCTATAACCTTGTCTACTAAATTTGCAATACAATGACGGAACTCCTCTGCTATGACTTTAACCTCCTTAGCTGACATATTATCCACACCGTGTACCTTTCGAATATTCACCATTTTAAATTTGTTTAGAGAAAGCTCTTCACTTAATTCAAAGGTACAAATTGATGGGGTAACACGATGAAAAGCAGGAAAATGTTAACCTTCTTAGAATTAAAAGGTATCGCTAGCTTCTCACCAATAGATGAAAAGAAATCATTAAAGGACTGGTGCTGGTCTTCTTTAAATCTTCAAAAATTAGCTCCCTACGCTCATTTCTAATTGGACCAATTTGTGTTGACTTTTCAACTTTCCCAGTCATATTTTTAACCAAATGCCAAATTTTTCTATTACAACCACTCGTGTTTTGAATTTTTTCCAATTAATGGTTTGCATCCACTTTTCTCAATTGTATAGTAACACGGTTTCGCAGATTTCTATACATTGCCCATTCTTGAGGATTGCTTGTGGTTTGTGCCTTCCTTAATATTTTGTATTGTTCATTCATTAACTTTAGTTTAATAGTAATAATAGTTTAATAGTTTATAGTAATAATGCAATGTATATAGGAATTTTTGTATAGATTTTACCTTTTTTCATTTCCATATATCAATTTTGTATAATACGCAATTCACCCTTAAGGCTGCTATGTATTATTGTTTAATAAACATCTATCTATCTTTCAGAGATATCTCTATATAGTGACTCTGCTAGCCAATAACTATCATCACCTTCATCGAAAACGTTGCACAGGTGCCAACAAACCATAGCTAAAGCGTCTTTAAACTCTTTCACATCACCATTCGTCCAATCAGTAACATTCCGTAGTTTTGGTTTCTCTCTCTTTCTACATAACTTTAAAACGCTGTAGTTTAGGCTATGGTCTGCAATACCAGTATCAAAAGTGCCAGCCTTAAGAACTTTAGACTTAAGACTAGCTACAGATAGATCAATGATACCCCTAGAAGTATCAGTGACTCTAGTTAACTCCTTGATAACATTAGAGAGGCCTACCCTAGCAGGAGGGTCAAAGATACCCCGGTTTTCAAGCAAAATTTCACAGGTAGGGTTACATTTTACATGAAGTCGATCTCTATCAAAGAAAGGAATGTTGGAGCTGCCATTGGTTGTTGGGCATTTTCTGTGCATGGAATGGATGTGTTGACAACTTTCTGACCGATTTCTGCAGAATTTCTTGAAGCTACTTTCGTTCCGTAATTTGCCATTGTTCGCTGCGAGAAATTCGACCTTGTGCTTGGGACAAGACGTGGATAAAAAACAAAATAATGAAAAAAGGCAGTTTGAATTTAGAAACTTAAAACATACCTTGTATCATGAAACCCTTGATAACACGGTGAAAAATAGAGCCTTTGTAACCGTAGCCATACTGAAAGGTGAGAAGAAATGAAAATGCAGTTAGCCACCTTTGAAATAGGCCAATTTGCAGTTCAGTGCTCCGTGACTAGGCCTGAATTTATTCTGGTAGTGCCTTTTTTCTTACAGATATTCCTGTAATAGGGTGAGCAATGGAGCAATATCGCATTGGTGCCTCTCTTGCTTGCCGCCTCTTTAAGTGGCAAGACTACTGCTTCTCTGTACACCTTGATAATTTCGTTTTCACTAGTTTGCATAAGCATAAGAAAAGTAGTGAGGCTGCCATCAAAACAGGGTCAATTTCAACTTCGCCTTCATTCAACGACCAGTTAGTTGAGAAAAAACATCCTCCCATTGAACAGTCAAACCCATTTCAACCATACTAACCAGAATACTGAGTCTACTATTGAAGAATGCGGCGTTCTTGTTGTCTTAGTCCACTTTAACCTTAAAGTGCCCCTGTGATCAAAAAAACCACTTCCTTTTTTCCTTCAGATTTTGAAAGTGTGTTTGCTTAACACCTGACTGGCAAAATTTTGAGCTTTGATTTTCATCCAAAGGCCGTTTACTTTGAGTGTAAGTTTCGGATTTCACGGTCCGCCATTACTCACGTTCAAAACTGACCGATTGGATCTCAGAGGGTTGGATCCAGGGAAAAGTGACGTCAGAGGCTCACTAGCTTAAAATTTCAGCGTGTGAACGCAGCTTATTATATATGCAAAGCGTGAGTTTAAAAGTCTGAAAGCCCAAAACCCCCGTGCTGCATATTAATTCTGCGGCGTACACACGTATTGCATTCATAAACTAGTGAGCCTTTGACGTCATTTTCTCCTCGATCCAGCTCTCTCAAGAACATAATGTTAGTAATGGCGGACCATTAAATAGGAAAATTACAGTTAAAATAAAGAGGTGTCTTTTTGAAATCAAGGCTTAAAACGTGGGTCACTTAGTGTTTTGTTAACATAGTTTTGAAATCCAAAGAAAAATATGAATTGATTTTTTGGTCACAGGGGCACTTTAAATATATAATCAACAATTATGCTCTCCTCACTTGGCGTTTTGTCACCCCTTGCCCTTGGATTCGAGAGAGAGTTTGTTTATATACTTTACAGTATGTATTCACAATTATTATACCAGGACAAAGACCAACGTAAACTCTTCACCCAAAATAACGTTAAAGCTCAACTACTTGGGTGTGACTACTGTGGATGTGCTGTGACTTCAAGCATGAAAAAGCCTGGTGCGGTTTCAAGAAGTTGCTGTAAGTTTTCGAAGATCTTTTCTGAGGAAAGATCTTGTTGTATCGAATTTCCAACAGAAATTTTCGACAGTACTAGTCTCGTTGAATGGCAAGTGCCCCTGTTTTTTTCTGGTTTGGAAACCTCGTGTTAATAATTATGTCAAACATTTGGGAAGCGTACTTCTTTTGGGTGCTTGTACTCTACCGGTTCTTGTTATGTCTGTTATGTTATTTTGCAAAAACGATGATCTGTATGCTTTCTAAGTACCAGCCAAATACACACCGAAATTTAAAAATTGGATTCTCGAAAAGTACTTCTCGCCAACCGTCACAGAGAGCTCGACTGTAAAACAAAGCAGAAGACCTAATGGCTCATTGCTCTGACAATGTAGCTGAAATTTCACGTTGCAGCGTTTGTTGTTGTTATTGTTGTACAAATACTTGCGCCTTATGACTTCTCTTTAATTGATGTTCGAATACCTTGCCAATATCGTTGCTGGCGGCATTTTGACTGCATCTTTCCTGGCGCTTGTTCAATTGGTTACCTTTGATGAAAAATTCAGGCTGTTATCGTTGATATTGTCGAAAATATTCGTTGATATCGTCGAAAATGTTCGTCATCACAGGATCACGGCCAGAAGCAAAGTGACTCTTGACTCCAGTGTGTTAAGGCTTGACCAAGCTCATAAATTGGCTTATTTTTGTTTTACGAGGAAGCGTTTATCCAATCAACGTTAACTTAGCTTTCTACTCACTGTTTCATGTGAAATGTGTCACGTGACTTTTTAACGGCTAATTTAACTATTTTATCGGAAACAAGGATGGAAAAGTCATCTTATATCAACGTGTTTTGTTCCTTGCTCTCAGTACTCCTATCGATGCTTAAATTAAAAATAAAAGAAAAAACAGATCAAGTCACATAAGTGTCCATAGAATTCACAATGAAAATGAACGATGCCACATTCTAAGTTTAATTATACGTTAATGGTTGTTTTAAGCAGTTTCAAGCAAAAAGTTGACGGAATTTTTTAGGGTAGGCGTTCCCCAATGTCAAAAACAGGCGTTATGACGTCATTACTCAAGAAATGTCACGTGACACAGACAACTACGAGTGAAATGAAAAGATTAGGTAGCCTGCGTAGCTGGTGGTATTTGTTGGCGAGAGGCAAATTAACCAGCGGCTGTGGAGAATGGGGACTGGTCACTGAGCGGACGGAAATTTCTGATTGGCTGATAACAAGAACACGTCAATCAAATGTCAATTGAAACCTTCGTCAAGTTCGTTCCTTCTGTGATGGAAAATCAATGACGTATGCCGACCATCGAAGAAAGTATATGAAAAGTTCTTGCTTATCTAAACATCAACAAAGAACGGAAATTTTGCTCAGCAAAGAGTAGGAGACTGCAGCAAAGGAGTTGCAAAGATGTTATGGTTATTCTTCCCACTGCTTTTAGTAAAAGCTTGATGTACACGATCTTCACTTTGGTGAAAGAATAAATATTGAAGACATCAAAAACGTTCCTTGTGATCGTTTCGCAGATACTGCGGTCGACAATGCAAATGAAATTTTCACCTTTAATTTACTCTCTGGTGAATCTCAGCTTCGTGAACTAAAATGTTTTTGGAATATGCTGCGAGATCGTCTGGGCTCGACCTCTTAAATACAAAATCAGAAGCAAATTAAGGGTCTCGGTGCTCGCTTCGCACATTGAGGTTCTTCAAATCATTGACTTAGTTCTCGTCAAACAGAGTAAACACATCAACACGGTAACTTGGGTTCACGATCGGAACTTTTGCTTCAGTAGTTTAATTCTTAAGAGTTATTGGCTTGAGATGTGATGATTCTTTCGTTTGCATCGTCGATCGGTGGCTCATTCTTTCTTTCGCTTTTTTGATTTTTGATTTTTTGAGGGAATTTTTTAAATAATAAATTGCAATTTCAGATAACATGCGCATAATCTACAGCAATCATTCGCGGATTTACTTGACAGTCTTCCCCATTTTCCTTGCTTCTTTGGTGTATCTACCTTTTCCATACTTTCCAAATTAACATCTGTGTTTGCTTTCTTCACATCTTCCGTGCATGTTGCTAATACGTTTTGCACCCAAATATTGATACTTGAAATATACAACTTGGTATCGCAACAGATCTCCCCGTAAGCCGCCATTTTTCATCGTCGGGTCACACTCCTGAGGAAATGTTAGTCTCTGTTAACCGCTCCGGCTTCAGCAGTGCTTTACACAACACATTTGTTATATTTTGTTTTTACTTGAAGGTTATGACGCGCGCTTTCAGTTACTTTTGAAACAACTGAAGAAGAGGGAGCACCCTCGAAACGTCTGGTTTATTTTAAACACAATGTTATGGCCCATTTTGTAGTCGTTTTCATAATGAACTTTAAGAACTTTTTAGGAATAACTTTTCGTGTTGACCTGTTATCTGCTCTATTTCCTATGATTATGGCATTTGAATTCAGTTGCAGTTGTTGAAACATACCCACAAAGCCTAAGTTGCACAAGTCGTTCTTTTTGTCTCTTTTTTCTTGTGCCCAAGTGATGGAAAATTCTGGTTGCAAAAATTGCGCTTTGCAATAGAAGACCTTCTACAATTATAGAAGTTTTTTTAGATGCTTCTTCTGCTCTCTCGGGATGGCTGCACCCATTCTAACCACGCAAATTTAATTTACCGGTATGTCACTCTGGCTACTCTTTCACAGAGCGCTTGGTTAACAATTTAAATTGAGAAAGCTCAATTTCATTTATTGCCGGCTACAAAATTGTACATTTGATCTGTTATATGTACTCGCTATGCTTGCATGGGCAATGTGCCTGAATTGCACATTTTCAGTAATTTATTTTTTTTAAGATTGTACATGGGGATATTGGCAAACCCCCTGCAACTTGATCATATCCCCTTAGCATCACAAAGCTATTAACGTCGTCGCAGTTGATCATTTTGCTATGAAGTATGTGTAATCAAATGGCGACGAGTGAAATTGGGAAATAATTTCACGCGCAGGCTCGGGAAATTATCAGAATTTTGACAAAACACAAGTGAAAATATTTCCTAATTTCACGAGAAAACCATTTGATTACCTTTTAATGTCGTGGGTGACAAATTACGCTCACGACCGTAATTGTAAAATCGCTCGAGTACTTTATCCAACTGCTCGGGAAGAATCATCTCCAGGTTTTTCTCAAGGCTATTTTCGTCACACCACTTCTCAAAAATTCTCACCCAGTTAATTGTGCTCTTTCA
>NC_090884.1:21028940-21033940 GCF_036669925.1 Montipora capricornis | reverse complement strand
CAAAGACTTTTGAACATCATTCCCAATGGGTGCCTTACCTCATGAGACGCTAGAGCTTTGAAATTACCGACGGTTTTAGGAACTGTTTTTCCGAACAGTGCAATGACTATTCTTCCTTTAGGCTCGCCTCCAATACTGATGTCAAGATATGCTTTCTGCGTCACTAGAGTGTCAGAGTTAGCGCTGGCACTGTGTACGAACAGACCATGAATCAACCAGGGAAGGAAAATGACGGCGACCATCTTCATATGTTTCAGTTCTCAAAGAATGTCATCAATGACCCATTTGTTTCCCTTCTGAGTAAGATCCCGTTACCGGAGACGCCTTAAGTTGAGTGCTTTGTAACACAAGTTGGCATTGTTGAAAACAATGAACGACGAATTCTGACACCAAACATTCCAGCCGTTCCGTCTTACCCGGGACTGTTCTTTTGGACTACATTGTCCCGCTGTCCCGTTCTTAATCTAATTGGCCCGTATTCCGAAATATTTTTTATAGTTGTTATTACGTGGGATGCATAACATGCCTAGTCCAGTGAAGTTCTTTTTACTCGGGCCTGTAGGGGCACGAGTTATAAAATACGTTTGATTTCAGTTTTTTTTTCCTGTGCAGCAAAATGCACAATAGAAAAACGTGGCGGTTACCTTACTGAGAATTACTTTGAAGATGACAGCGACAAAGAAAATAACTCCACAAACAAATGGACGCCATATTGGAATCTTCTGAAGACAAAGTAAAAACATTGGCACAGCGAACAAATGGCCTCACGCTTGTACCATTTTCACCGCGAACAAACAGCCTCCCGCTCAGTGTACCATTGACTACGGAGATAAGTTTTTTGTCTATTGCGTTTTTTTGTTTTTGATCGTTAAACAGTTTGTTTCTGGTAGTGGTCTAGCTTACATCCTTTGTTCAACTAGCCATATTAGTGATCGTGTTCACTGCCATCTTGTGTATATAGTTCTGTTCTAGTTTTACAACATTTGATGTCATCAGTGGAGACTGTAATCAGCTCTTTAGAAAATAACTGTGATGTAGTTTGAAAGGCTGTACAGTTATTTGATTCTCAATGGTAATAAAGACTTGATTCCAAAGGAGAACTACAGGTCTCGATAAGCAAAAGTGTGTTTACTTTAGTTGTGATTCTCGTGTGCATTGACACGGACGTGCCCGACAACCGAGCAGAATTACAGAGAAAAGGCTGAGACGTTTATTTTATAACAGACTGAGAAAAAGGAGGAAACTTGCTGGAACGTATTTGGTTAACAATGTACCGAGGTCAACCACATTTTATCGTATTACTATCCAAGGAGATCACTTGCTCGTAAGCTACCTCAGGTATGCGTTTCAATCTAAGCACGTGGTATGTAACACTTTCAAAAGCGTGGATGAACAGGTAAATGCAAAATGATATTTGAAACATCGAAGCATGTTCCTTAAACATAAAAAGTGTGTTTGCATTTTTACAAATATTAGCAACACTTGCGCTATCCAGACCATTTGGAAAATGAAAGTTAAATTTAATACAGAAATCAGGAATACCCGGTACGATTTGAAAAAGAATGTTGTTATTTTGTTTTCTCAGAAACGGGACGCATTTATTTTGTATTCAGGATGAACTATTTACACAGGGAGGTAGAGTGAGCAATCAAAACAGAGTTTGTAAGTGGAAATCTAAACATCGAGATACAAAACCGCTGAACAAACTTGTTAACACGTAAACCTGAAATATTGCAAATCATAATGCTGACAAACCCAAAAGCGAAGGAAATGGATCATGCATAGGACGTTTTGGATATCTGAATAATTTTGGGTTAGATTAAAGTGATACATTGTTAAAAATTTCCAAGTTATCCCTTGTCGTGTTAATTAGTAATGCAAACAAGTCTTAGTAATAAATTGGATTAACGAGGAACCAGTGATTGTAAAGCTAGTAATTGCCATGGTTCGTATGTAACACATGTAATCATGAAAAGATTCACGGAAAACGGAATTTGAAATGTTATGCAGGGGTAAGTATTTGAAGGTAAAATAGGTATTTGTAGACTTTATGCTTCGATTTATTGTGCACATAAACAAGTATCTGTTCTTCTCTTTAAATGAGATTTTACTGCCCTATCAGTAAAATACGGTTAATGGAACGTGACCGTGATAGTTATCTTCGCGTTCTTTGTAGTCGGCCGTTCAAGGTCATAAAATCAACGGTTTTGTTGTAAATAAAACGAGGACATAAAGACTTTGTTCCTAGATCTCAGATTATAACGTACACCTGCATTGGCCAAATCTGTTAAAGCCTGATTCATTATTGCTAAAGAGCACGTGTAATGCTTACCTGCTACATAGTAGAACCTGTGCAACTGGCTACTTTAATAGACAGGGTCTAGCTATAAAAGCCTCAGTTAGTCGTCCAAGGTTCACTTGGCAGTTTGTCTTCTATAGTAAATCAACTAGCTGTTTGCAATTTGTCAAAGTTTTCCCACTCCCTCCCTCTCTCCCTTTGGAGATGGGTTGGATATATCGCTTTGCCGTCATTAAAATTGGGTCACTCCTACGTGGTGTGGTTAAGTCTGCACTGCGACTTCCCCCAACCTTGTTGGGTCGTTGCCTTTGTACACTGCTCACTAACCAATACTCTTGTCCGATCCAGCACTTCCTGTTTACCACTCAGCTCGTAGTGCTGGGGAGACAAGTGAAGTTGTTCTATGTCACGCAATCTGGAAGTCGCATAGGCTAACCCGCCGCAAGGCAGTGTTCCCCTAAAAAAAACGCCAATACGTCTGTTGTCTCGTTCTATTGCGCCTTGCGTTATGTGTTTAAGTAATGGTCCGGCTAAAAAGCAGGCAGAAAAACAATAGCCCGCGGCAATAGCGTCGGTTAGTTAAAATGTGCCAACATTTTTAATCAAATTAAGTTCGGCTGTTCCCATTGGTGTAAGCAGCTAAAAGCGCGAAATTTGAATTTCAATGAAAAATGTAATCGACTTGCCGTCTAAAAAATTAGATTCTGTTTCGTAGAACAAATCATTATGCCTTCAAAAACTATGTTTGTAAATATCGTCAAGATTCTATGCGCCATTTGATTGGCGCATAGAACAATGCCCAAATTTGGCCGAGAGACAGAGATCAAGGGCATGGGGAAGAAGAAATCCAAAAAAGGCTTTTTTTTCATTTTTTTCTCATCTTTTTTCGACATTTTCCGATATTAGCCAATCAGATGCCTCGATTGGAGTGAAATTAAAAATTAATATTTCGCAGCTTCTAAGTACTTTTGCCGCTGGGCTGCCTGCTTCTTAGCCGGACCATTACTTAAAAAACATGTTGATAACAAGGAACAGTGACATTAATGGTAAATATTCCTTGACAGGCTTCTCACCGTTCAGAGAGTTTGCGTTCACATTTCTATCTTTATTTCTCGAGAGTTTCAATACACGAAGCGAAATAAGAATGACAGGCCAAGTGACCCACACTACAGTTCTATCTTTTCTCCTGCCCTTACCATTCCGGAAACGAAACACTATTTTTTTGACACCGACTCCGTATACATACAGAGGTTATTTTTCATTAGACAAGAGGTTTGGAAATATAATTCAAATAAAAATATTTCTCTTTGAAACGTTCAGTTTGTAAGTCGCTTTAATACTGCATTCGCTATCAAGCGCGGTGCGAGTCAACAATTAAAACAAGTGATTTTAAGGGAGGATGGGAGAGCGAGAAGATAAAAAAAAGTTATTTACCAGCAAAGGGTCGGTCCGTATAACAAAAAACTGTGACATCGGTCTTGAAAAAGCTGCCTCCGGCCTGCGGCCTCGGGAAGCAATTTCAAGGCCTCGGTCACAGTTTTTCCCTATACAGACCTCCCAGCTGGCAAATAACATATTTATTTTGACAATTGGGTGCACATTATTGTGAGTATTTAAATTACAACAAATGGTATATTTTAAATATTTGATTCTCGTGCTATGGATTCATTTGGCATGGCCATCCTCAAGGAACTTGTGTACTTCTGAAAGTATTTTCAAGTGTTGAGATTTAGTGCACATCTTCACGTGTCGCGCACGTGACAAAGTGTTTTTTACGTGCACCACTGCACGAAAGTTTGGTCATCTTGGAAAGATGTTTTCACATCTCACCTTCGTTTCTCTTTCATTTTTTTCTGCAAAAGATGTTTCGATGAGTCATTTCGTTTCATCTTCAACCGTTCAATTAGCGTTTCCTTTCTCAAACACTGATCAAGAATACCCATCGATCGGTAAAAACAATGTGCTTAGCCACTTTGGAATAAATACACTATTTTTACCTCGTTTCTATGGTCCAGTGGTCATTGTCACCACCTGTAATGAAGATAATCTGGGTATTCACTGCATACACAGTCGAACATCATGAGAATCGCAATGTAAGGCCGATGTAAGAAGGACAGACTTCTCTCTTTTCTTTTCTTTAGAGCTAAATTAACGATACACCACTGTACTTTTGCAGTCACAAATGTGCATACCCCAGGGATCGTAGATTACCCGCTCGATAAGAATCCCGTGCCATACAACCAGAACCATCACGCTTAGAACTCGGGCCACGCCCCCCAGGAGCGAGTAAATTCCCACTGAGCCATCGAAGAAAACTCTGCTCACGTAATGGTTTGCTATAGTTACCTTGTTCGTAGTCACAAATGGAGGTTAACTATCAATAGAGTTCTTTCAGTAGAGTTTTGACTTAGAGTTAGAGTTAGCGAATGCCAAAATCCTGAATTCAAGATTTTGGAAGTCCAAAATCTTGAATTCAGGATTTTGGCAGTCCAAAATCTTGAATTCAGGATTTTGGAAACTTAACTCTAACTCTACGACATAACTCTATGAAAATAACTCTAAGAATAGCTGTCCTCTCACAAATGTGCCCGACAGATGTTAAATAAGCCCCCCATCGGGACTCCAATTTTATTCCTTTCAGTATTTCCAAACTCCCGTGCGGCGATTAGAAATCTCACTCCTCTCTTCTTCTCTGAGCGCG
>NC_090884.1:21013940-21016440 GCF_036669925.1 Montipora capricornis | reverse complement strand
CCAATCGGATTAGAGACATTACAAACTCAAACACCTATAATTCAATTCTCATATGACGGCTGTAGGTTCACTGTCGACACCACCGTGTCCAGATCTTGGAACTGCCACGGAAATAGAACTCCAGCCAAGTACACAAACAGTGTTTGCTAAAGCGAATTCCGTTGAAGAAGTAAAAAACAGAAACAATCCCAGTCTACATTTTGCAACGGGTGTTACACAGACAAGATTTCATCAACAGTTGGACGGCACAATGTAACAACAAAACAGTTGACCTGATTGACCTGCTCTGGAGCATAAATTTGTCGCCACTTGACCTGTTGACGGTTAGGGATGTGTAAGGACGCTAAAGGAGGGCTAGGGATGTGTGAAAACGCTAAAGGATGGCTAGGGATGTATAAGGACGCTAAAGGATGGCTAGGGATAAGTAAGGACGCTAATGGATGGCTAGGGATGTGTAAGGACGCTAAAGGACTGCCAGCGATGTGTAAGGACGCTAAAGGACGGCTAGGGACGTGTAAGGACGCTAAAAGACGGCTACGGATGTATAAGGACGCTAAAGATTGGCTAGGGATAAGAAAGGACGCTAAAGAATGGCTAGGGATGTGTAAGGACGCTAAAGGACGTTAAAGGACGGCCAAGGATATGAAAGGACGTTAATGGACGGCTAGGGATGTGTAAGGACGCTAAAGGACGGCTAGGGATGTGTAAGACCGCTAAAGGACGGCTAGGGATGTGTAAGGACGCTAAAGGACGGCTAGGGATGTGTAAGGACGCTAAAGGACGGCTAGGGATGTGTAAGGACGCTAAAGGACGGCTAGGGATGTGTAAGGACGCTAAAGGACTGCTAGGGATGTGTAAGGACGCTAAAGGACGGCTAGGGATGAGTAAGGACGCTAAAGGACGGCTAGGGATGTGCAAGGACGCTAAAGGACGTTAAAGGACGGCTAAGGATATGAAAGGACGCTAATGGACGGCTAGGGATGTGTAAGGACGCTAAAGGACGGCTAGGGATGTGTAAGGACGCTAAAGGACGGCTAGGGATGTGTAAGGACGCTAAAGGACGGCTAGGGATGTGTAAGGACGCTTAAGGACGGCTAGGGATGTGTAAGGACGCTAAAGGACGGCAAGGGATGAGTAGGGACGCTAAAGGACGGCTAGGGATGTGCAAGGACGCTAAAGGACGCCTAGGCATGAGTAAGGACGCTAAAGGACGGCTAGGGATGTGCAAGGACGCTAAAGGACGTTAATCGACGGCTAAGGATATGAAAGGACGCTAATGGACGGCTAGGGATGTGTAAGGACGCTAAAGGATGGCTAGGGACGCTAAAGGACGCTTAAGGACGGCTGGGGATGTGTAAGGACGCTAAAGGAGGCTAGGGATGTGTAAGGACGCTAAAGGACTTGAGGAACGGTACATTATGGGGTATCTGACCGGTACTGGCGCACGATATTCGATGATACTCTGAATTTGATCTTTCTGCTTTCTTGAGTAGTTTCGTCTAATAAATACCGGAAGATGGTCCGAAATACCAATGTTTGGCACAGAAATATTAGCAATGAAACTCGGATGCGTTGTATAGACATGATCAAGACATGTAGAGCTCACAGGACGTGTAACCTCATTTACGAGTTGATTCAAATTTAAGCTTCTAAAGGCTTTCGCTAATCGATGTGTTTTATATTCAGGGTCGAAGAAGTTCATGTTAAAGTCCCGAAAAACATGTAATTCTTGGTTCCTTAAATACGCTGCTTCGATGTTTAACTCTAGTCTGGCATCTGTCTCCGCAGTTGATGAAGGCGGGCGGTAGACAGCCCCTATGAGTATCGGACGATTTGATTTATACGGATGGATTTGTAACCAAATGGTTTCAAGTGAGTTTGCGGTAAAACCAAAATGGAGGATCTGGTGCTAACATTGCTTACAGTCTCCGGTTGCCTAGTCTTGTTGCAGGTTCAGGCGATAAATTTTATTATGTGTACCGCAATATTTCTGAGGAAACGCAAATTATTATCGCAAGGAAGTTTAACGTCAGCCACACTTCTTCGGCAACGACGTAGATGGCATGATCGAAGACCGAGACGGTTTTGGGTTAGGCCAGGTCGAACAAGTGCCTGGTAGGACAATATGATGGATAATGCCACGGTAGCCAGCGAAGGGAAAGAAAATTTCAGAATATCCCACCCTACCTCATGGAGCTTTGTGAAGGTCTTAGACCCCTACTTGAGAGAAAATCAACTAGAATGAGGCGTCCCATATCAGTTGAAACTCAGATGGCTGTTACTCTTTACTATCACGTTTCTCCTTTATGCGCTCAATAAGTTTCCTCCTGTTTGTGGAAACTTGCTTTTAATCTGTGGCATCACCACCATGACTATGGTCTTTCTGATCAGGGGTGTCACTGCATGTACTGTATGGAGTCTCAGGGTGGCTGATTGATCCTACTTCTGATGACTCTTCGCCTACAGATGCGGTCAGATCATGAGCTACAATGGGGTGGCT
>NC_090884.1:20998940-21001440 GCF_036669925.1 Montipora capricornis | reverse complement strand
AGCTTGACATCTTAATTTGTAATTGAGATAACCTAGCATTTTGTCGTTGGACGGTTTGACAATAGATTTTTAAAGAAAAAAAAGAGAAATACATTATTCCTTTAACGTGTTGCCCATGAAAGTTTCTTTGGTGATTTTTTCGGGTAATATCTTCAGTTGCAGTCCACGTGTATTTCTAGAATTGCGCGCAGTAAAATCATGATACGTTTGCCTGTTAATTTTTTGATGGAGTACGAACAGTAAGATGGACTCGCAAAGTTTCTTTTATTGTTGTACAATTGATCTCTCTGGAAACATGCCATTTTAGTTTCTGGAGTGTGAGTTTTAAGTTAAATCAACTGGAAATATTATGAAGTGTGCAAACAAACCGTGTCATGTACCATTCTCGTCACCAGAGCCTTGGATCGACCCAGGGCTCTGGGAAACTCTATGCAGGAGAACATGCGCCGTAGGGTTCTTATAGCCAAAAACCGGCTATTTGAACCTTACGGCGCTTGCTCACTCCTCGCGCTAGCATGAATGCACCAATTAGAGACGCTTTTTATTGTTCTTCACGAAAACCTATGAGAAGACACTTTGTTTCAGGGTTCCCCAGAGCTCTTTTCTCGCTCAGTCAAGAGAAGAGCTCTGGGGTCGAGATTGTGTCATGTACAGTAAAGAAATATAGCCGTTTGATACACAGATATTCAAAACATGCATTCGTGTAACTTGCGATTTTATCAGCATCTCCTCCTGTTGATATATATGTCCCTTGTCTCATCCAGGAAACCAATATGCATCGGTTTTCATTGCCATTTGAAAGAACCAGCTATTTAGCTTTCAAAACATCAGGGAAGTTTGTGCCAAAGTACTTTCAACCCCATGGCCACAGAGCTCGACAACGGAATCGCTAATTTCACTCGTTCCAGAGATTCAAACCCGATTCTGGACAAGTTATGAGATATTTCAGATGGCATATCTCCATTTATACAAATAAAATCAAGTTGCACCGTCCACGGCATTGTAAGAACAAAAGGGAGCAAATTTCTTCGTACACTTATGGCGGATTAGTCTCGAGGACTTCGCGAGAGCTCCGCGCAATCACGATGGCATTTCACTTCCGGCGTTTCAACAGCCAATCAGATCACGAGTTTGGTCGGCCAAAATTTGGCCGACCAAACGGAATTCTTGAGAGACTTTTGGTCAGGCCCAATTTTAGCGAGCGACGACATAAGAGAACATACGAGCGAAGCTAAAAATGGGCCTGATCGCAGGTTAGGAACCAACAAGTGAATGGTACACAAAATTAGGAGAAACTGTTGGTTGAATAGACAATATTTGTAGACATAATTGAGGGATAATTATCTACCCAGTTTAAGTACTAAGCTCAACAAGTTGTTTGGCTCCACAAGTTTCAGTTTCAGGCCACGTACCCGAATTCACCCAGGTACTGTTGTACACTACCATAGTTCTTTGGAAATTGAATAGCTCCTTGAACACCAGGGCCCTGTTCCTCGAAAGCCGATTAACTTAATCCAGGATTAGCGTAAACTTTTGTTTCACGTTTTCAACTTTTTGGTGAAAGTTTCTTTTGCTTATTTTTGTTTTTCAAGATTGACGTCTTCTCATGTAAAGTTCTGCTGAAAATCTGCGTTGAACAGCATTTGGGAGTAGAGAAATAAACTGCTTGGATTAGCGTTAATCGGCTTTTGAGGAACTGGGCCCTGGTTGCTTGAGAAGAAACTTGATGTGTTTGTTGTCTACATTGGTGAATGCAGCCACTAACTGTCCATTGTGGATAAACTCCAGACCAACTCTTTTTTCAATTTAATCTTTGTTCTTCGCAGGGCATTAACAATGGTGTCCCTTGTAAAATGTTAGTTTAAAGAGTTTGTTTAAGTTATTTCCAATTTCATAGGGCACTGTGGTTGCCAGATTCACTTTAAAACTTATCATGGAAATGTAAATCAATGCCAGTGGAAAGTCAGTCTCTTGAATTGTTGATAGAAAATTAATTTAAAATATGCATATTGAAACATCAGTTGAGGAATATTTTTTTCCCACTTTGTGAACCTAACATACATTGCTGCCATTTGTTTATTGCTTGGTCATTCAATGTCTTGATCACATCAAATAATTTATTTTTTAAGTATTGTGCATCTTTATCTAAAAACTTAACTGGTTGCTTTTTGGAGCCCTTTTGCAGCATATTTAGATAGGCAGGAAATGTTCCACATTTTATGGTAAATAGTTCTGCATAGTTTTAAGGAATATTGCGGCCAAATCTAATTGAATATGAGAATAAAATATGCTGTTTGACATTTTGTGAATTTAAAGACTATTAATATTGTTTGAGCTTGTTTTAAAAGGCTTAAGGTTGGCACTCAAAAGTGTTCCTTCAATAGTCTTATTCTGTAAAGATAATACCTTGGGAGAATTGGATTAATGCAAGTTTTTCCTTCTAGCCTCTTTCCCCAGTGCCCACTGAGAATGGAGTTGATTTGGTTTTGCCCGATGTTGA
>NC_090884.1:20976440-20993940 GCF_036669925.1 Montipora capricornis | reverse complement strand
GGCGTCACAGAGGCCCAGGCCCCTCACGGTCTGAAAAACACCAGAGGAAAAAAATAAAATCCAACAGCTTTTAATGACTAGAATCATAAAGGAGTATTCCGGATAGAGTCTCCTTAGAGTCACCTCAGTTCGTTAGTGTCCCTACTCAGTTTTTTCTTGGTGCAATAGACGGAGCGAGCACGCATCCCAGCGCGGAGATTTGTACAAGCCCACACTTAAAACGGGACTTGAATGCAATATACATGTGATAAAAGTCTCAACTTCTATCACTTGTGGTAAAAAATGATAAATTTACAACCCCATTGGGCATGATCGGGCACCATCTTGAAATACCCGCCATTCGTCACCAGGACTCTGCGGCCCTAGGGGTGAAACCAGTCTCTTTGCCCTCCTCATTTACATATTTTGGGTCAATATATTTACCCAGAACGAACCCAAACCTCCCTCAGAATGTTTTCAATAGGTTGCTCGTGCTCGTCCTCCTTTCGGGCGTTCGTCTGAGCTCGCTTCCCTCGCGTGATTTAAGACAATCGCTGCCGTATAAGCGACCGCCTCATCTGTTGGAAGTGTCCAGAGACGTTCGGAGCGTCAAACAGGTTTACTGAGGGGTACTTGCTGTGACTCCCTCAATTTGAGTTACTCAGGGTTGCTCAGAGTTACTCACTCAATTTGAGTTACTCAGAGTTGTTCGGAGTTACTCATTGGTTGCTTATTTGCTCTTGAGTTGCTCCGAGTTACTCCCTCAATTTGAGTAACATGCGTTTTCTGGAGCACTTGTTTGGTCTCCCTTGACTGAAGAAAGCCGACTTTTTACCGTTCTGTTCCTGAAGTTTGCACCGCCCCACACCACGCTTGCTAAAAAAATTGTTGGTTCACACAAGAGTAAACCTGGGCTACACCTAAGATCTCTCATTTTGGGGGGGAGTAACTCAAAGGGCGGATGAGTAACTCATGGTTACTCATTCTGAGTCACTCGCCCCGTGACTCGCAATGAGTATAAAAGCAGACATCAAACTCGCGATGCTTATTTGGAGCAATCCCTTTGGGTGAGTGTATGGCACATCTCTGCCGCTACTGCCACAAACGGTTTAGTTGAGCTTATAACACAGACCGTGATGAGGGAAGAGGTTGTTGGAAACACATAGACCAGGAACCTGTGGGAGACACATATTTGAGGAAGTACCACCCTATGCTGCCTCGGAAGAGAGAAGTAAAGAAGATGAGGAGCAAAACCGAGATGAAGAAGAAGAAGAAAAAGACTCGGACTCGGACATGGTCATCGAGTCTGAGGATAAAGACGTTAGTGACAGGGAAATGGACGATCAAGATCCCTGGGAAACTCTGCGCCAAGAGGTGGAAGAGTCACTGAGTTCAACCTATTACAAAAAAGTCAGCAAGTTCTTGAAGGAGGGGGTCTCTAAAACAATAGCTGAGGCCAAAGCTTTTAATGCCCTGTTACCCGTTTACAGAAGACCCCGTGCATAAAGACGTTATGAAAACCCGACATTGTTTCATGGAGGACGATTCAATGGATGTTAAAGAGGCTACAGACGCAGCTGTGGAGAGACCGAAATTTTTATTGAACAGGATGTTCCAACCGCATCGCATCCCAAGGCAAGATGAAGACGTTTTATTTGTGGTACTGTGCATTATGTTGCGACCCTCTTCTGACTTCCTTCGCCATATCCATCCAGACTGTATGGGTGCATTCGTGTCGGGGTACCAGTACATGGGACCTGGCATGCATTTGAAAAAGAGACTCAAGCGTGTGGCTGAACAAGATTGCCAAACAACACAACATTGATTATTCCCAGGTCAAGAATTTACAAGACAAATGGAAAGCGGACCCGAAAATGGTGAAGGCCATCAGCAATCTCCCCGGCAAGAAAACCTGGACCAAAGCCATCGTTAAGAGAATCATGCAAGCCAAACAAAAACTCAAATTGTAAAAGACGTTGTTGTTACAAATATTAAAAAACAAAGTTCTTGACTTCCATGTCTCTGGTCTTTATTTACCAAAATGTTCTTCCACAACATATTTAACTCCAAACCACTCTTTCTGGCCTTTAGGAGGCATCAGACCACTGACGTCGTGACAGGACACCTTTCCTCGGGGGATACCCCCCATCCCTATGGAGGAACTATAAATTTTGGGAATACCCCCCAGCAACTAAGTCTTCTCACATGGGGACTATAAATTTTTGGGATACCCCCCCATCAGCTCTTGAGACCTTAGTCAGGCCATAAATACCCGTGATCTCTGATGAATGAGCACTTGTTTGGAAAGTCACCCAAGGTCAGTGATTTTCTACCCCCACGAAGCCTGACTTTTAAAAAGAATGGAGCAAGTGGCTTTATTTATTTCAGTTACGATGGACCCAAGCTGACTTAGCTCCCTTTCGTGTGACATCTGTCAGCAAGGGTTCACCAACCAATGCAACCTCGTCCGACACCAGACCACGGTTCATGCCTACCATTCGTGGAGTTGTCCTCAGTGTGGACCAACATTCAGTCGTCAAGATGCTCTGATCCGTCACACGAAGAGCTGTCGAAAGCGCTGACAAGACCAGTCCAACGACAATACACCACTCGCCAAGCAGCGCCCGGAATGGCACGAGTGTCCAGAATGTGGCTGTACATTCGAGCAAGCCATCAGTCTAGAACGACACCAGGTGCAGATCCACCAGCCTACGTGGTGTACTACCTGTGGTGAACAGTTTCTTGGAACCTGTGAGGGGACCGTCATCCACAAGTTCCCTGGGGGTGTGTACCGACCTGCTCCATCTCTCTTTGAACAGTTGGAAGAACAAGGGATTGT
Organism: Montipora capricornis; assembly: GCF_036669925.1. Taxonomy (NCBI): domain Eukaryota; kingdom Metazoa; phylum Cnidaria; class Anthozoa; order Scleractinia; family Acroporidae; genus Montipora; species Montipora capricornis. The sequence continues at coordinate 20,991,122 of NC_090884.1, read as the reverse complement.
GGTGCCCGATCATCTCAAGTACTTCCCTTATTGGGTGATGTACGACATTGAAGCCATGCTGGTGCCTCAACAAGACCAGAACAATACGGATAAATTAGAATGGACAGGAAAACACATTCCTGCCAGTGTGAGCATTTGTTTAAATGTCCCAAGTTTACGGAGCTCGTGTGTCTGATCAGTAACTGTGATTGATTCTCATGACCTTGGTGCAATGAATGATGGCACACCTTGAAAACATCAGTGCAGTGGCTGAGGCTAATCTCATGGCAGATCCTGAGATGGAGTCCATCGAGCAGAAGCTGGAGGAGGAGGAGGAGGAGGAAGAGGACGACAACAACGATGATGAGGCTCCCATGAAGAAAAAACCTGTGCCTCCCCTAGTCAAATTGAGAGACTCGAGGCCCATTTGGCTTTGCTTCCTGTCATCGGGTTCAACTCAGTCAAGTATGACATCAACACCTTGAAAGAGTTTCTGATGCCCATCGTGGCCCACGAGAGCGAGCTGAGGTTCACCATCAAAAAGACCAATAACTTTGTGTCTCCACGACCCATCTGCGTTTCGTTGATGTACTCAATTTCTTAGCACCGGGCTTCAATTATGATGCTTTCTTGAAAGCCTACGGGTTTGACTCTTTAGACAAGTTGAAACAGACGTGTCTACCACCTCACGAGGCATTTCATTCCACCTTACGCAATGAAAACATCCCCGGCGAGGAGTATGCTTACTGTCAACGGGTGTGGGAAGAACACAAGATGCAGACCATGGTTGACTTCCTCAAGTGGTACAACAACCGCGCCGTCGAACCATTCTGCAAGGCTCTCCAGAAAATGAGTGATTTTTGGAGTGATAAAAACATCGACATGCTCAAACGAGGTGTCTCCATTCCCGGAGTCACCCTCATCTACCTGTTTGTGACGCTACCGCCCGAGACCTCTTTCACTCTCTTCCGTGACAAGGACAAACACCTGTATTATTTGTCCAAGAACAATATGGTCGGCTGTCCGAGTATCATCTTGTTTGCTTAATTTTCCACCCACACCAATTTTGTAAACGGGCAATGGAGGACAGCTAGCAACAGTATTATGATAATTATAGGTCTCATCTTCATCACTGAATTTTCCATCCACGCCATCTTCACTGGATTCGACAGCTTGTCCTTCAGGTGCATTTCATCTATCCTTGACAAATGTACATCTTGTTCAGTGTATCAGCATTATTCAATATATGAAAAGCAACTTACGACCTATCTTAGCAAAATCTATCATGTATTTATGGCAAATATTGCATATGTAAAAGTAGCAAATAGATACATGGTACGGCTTACCGGGAATTATTCTTATTCATTTCGTAAACATCCCACGTTGTCATTGGAGAGATTACCAAAAAGAAAATATAAAGATGTTATTTGAGCCTGATTTCAGCAATAACTTGAACAAAACATAAAGAAACGCCAATATGCTGCCACTTCTTCGAGTTTCTGTTAAAGGAATGAAACCACGTTTATAAAATCGCATTTATTGCCCTTCGACCTTTTTCAGACAATTTTTCCAACACTTTTGTCCATGATTGTAGTTTGGAAGTCTTTCTCTGGTCTGAGGTGTGGCTTGGGCCGGTATTGGGGACCAGTTGGGCAGGTTCCCTTAAGCTTGTTGGTGTGTTCTCAAAGAACAGCGACTGGCTTCTTTGTCTTAGCGATCCTTGTCTCAATGTAACTAATCTTGTTCACCAGATTGTTGAAAACTGTTTTCAAAACTATAAACCTTCCTGATAGCGCTTTGAAGTGACCAAAAAATAAATTAAATGAAGTTTGAGCTTCTAGGAAAAAACTGAATAAATAAGGCAGAAATGGAAGTGTAAGTGCTGAAAAACTGTGTTCAGTCACTTTAACAACAGTGATCTATTGGTGACTAAGTATATGTAGTGCTACTATACATACATAGTGATTAGTTCATGGAAAATGCACGCGTACGAATTTTATTCATGAGTTGAGTAGTATCAGAAAACGAACGAGTGAGTTTTCTGATACGAAACAACGAGTGAATAAAAATGGTACAAAACATTTTCCATGCTGTAAAGTGTTTATTTCATAGGTACTGAGGTTTTTTCGTGGTAGTGTTTGATAGACAAATTTATTTCGCACAAATTGATGGGGCCCATGACAGCAATAAACAATGGTTTAAAATCGCCCAACCGACAATTTATTTAACAAAATTTACAACATTTACTGTGTTTCATATATTCCAAAGTACATGTAGTCCAAAGTGAAGAGTGCTTTTAGTTCGTGGCTTGTCAAAGCTACCGGCACTTTGGGTTTATTTCCCTTTCCTTGCTTTTTTGGTTGTTTTTGTTTGCACTTAAGAACCTCTATGGTTTTCTCAAATACCAGGTCGTTTGAATAGCCCTTTTTCTTCAGTTGTCGTTCCAAGCTAGCCACTAAACTTCGAGGGAAAGTCGGCTTGTATTCATTGCCATCTTTAGTGCGGACGCTCTTCGACCTTCGCTTTCAAAAGTCGTTAAGCAATCGTACATCTCGTTCAGTTTTTTGAACGGCATTTCTGTTTTCTTGTACTAAAATAAATTCCCCAACTGAGCAAACAGAAGCAAACCTTCCGTAGGCCATTTTTCAAAGCACGCGTTTTTTGTGCAACGGTCGTCGGATGACGATCCATTCAATACGTTCATTCATCACTAGTGAAATTTCGTCATTTGTGTTGCTGATTGGACGACTGATATTTCTTTACAGTGAAATTTTGTCGTTCGTGTTCCTGATTGGCTACATTTAGAATCAGTACGAATATTATTCACTATGATTTTCGTGGATAAATCTCAGTACCTATGAAATAAATTTGTTTCCTGTTATTCAAGAAAAAAGCAAGACCAGAAAGGTCGCTAGATGTGTGCAGTAAAGCCAAAGATAAAATGGGAGAGAGGGTTTTCCAATAGAAGAGTTTTTAACGACACAGCATACAAACAGCAGTAAGCTTTTCAAAGTTTGCAATGTCGTCCAAAAGAACATCAATGCTGCCGGAAAAGAAGAGAACTTTGACATTGTGAGAACCAGAATTTCGAAGTCTGATCCAATCCTGATCCCCAATATGAGGTATGCCGGCTTGTTCTTAATAAAGAACTAAAGGGCAACTCATTATCGACAAGGTGGAGAAGTTGCGCTGGAGCTCAAACTAGTCACGCTAAACTGGATGAATGAGCTTTTCCAAACGCATGTCTCAAATCAAGGTGAGAGAATGCGTTTTGTTAAACATGAAAAACTGAATGATACTTATCAGTAACAACCATAAACAGGAAGCAGAAATGAGTTTCGACAGAAAAATGGTAGCTTCCTACTATCACCATCCACTAACCTAAACTATCGGCTGTTACTCTACACGTCAAATGGGTCAGTCACACCTTGAGTCTGAATTTCAACGCTTGTGACTACAAGGGAAGAGTTCTAGCAAGACTAACAGTGTAATGAATAGACTGATTAGTCAAAGGCTGAGCTTCATAAGGAAAAAAGCAAAGATTCGTATCTCAGATTCCGTTAAAAAAGGTTAGCGATGCACTGATTTGGCAACATGAAATCCAAAAATTCACACTGTCATTCGTTAAACCAGGCTACTCTTTCTGAACTCTTGTCCAAACATGATTTTGCAGTAATGATCATGTGAATTCGATTACAGAATAATAATGAGGCAATTGAAAGAAATAACTGTTTATTTACACTAGTTTGTAAAGTATGTTCAATTTTAATTCACCAGAAGTCGATCTCAGAGCTATCAAAACCTTCTGACAGGTTGTGGTGGATCCAGGAGAGCAAGACCTCCTCCTTGACCGCTTTTGCTTCTCTGCCCGTGAAACCCTGTCCCAGACCTCTGCTGCCTGTTTCGGCGATATTTCAGCGCTGTTTTCCTCGCCTTTTGTGGAGGACCACCAACACTTGCTCCATTTACTGAAGTGCAGCCCATCCTAAGATAACAATGGCAAGTGACAGGTCTTGATCAAAATTTAAGAATAGAAGAGAGAAAAAATCCTCAACAACAAAGTTGGCTAGGATGTTATTTCCTTCTATATTACCTCGCTGTTGGACCTGTTGGCTTTCTTTTCCTTTTCCACCTTAAGGTTGCATTTTGATTTTGTTGCCAATAGTGTGACTGGCCCTGGTCCTGGCCGGCCTCGCTTAGGTTACCAGTGTCAATTGTGCCATCTGTCTTGTTGCAGGAATTTAATTTTACAACAGCTTTGCCTTTTGATTTCCCACAGCTCTTTTCTCTAATTGGAAACTGTGGGAGCTGTGGACAAGCAATGCCAAAGAAATGTTACATATAACACTGAAGTGCCGTTCTTTGATACCGCAGAGATGAGTAAACATGCCACTTCATTGTTGGATGTAGATTTTTATGTTACTTTGTATGTGGTCTAGTGCATAGCTCACGGGAATTTCATGCGCCAATCCAGTGAACTTGCTTGATAGATAAGTGCACTTTCATTATAAACCAAGAGAGAGAGAAGGAGAACTCTCACTCCCACAGCGAGGAAGAGTCTGCTCGCAGGCTACAATATGCTCTTCTTGGGCAATCATTTTAGTTGTATGCTTTATGAAAGATCAGGGGAAGTAATTGCCAAATATGTACATATGCATCCCACATGGTCTGGCCTGTGAGTGATGTTTAGAGACCACTTTCATAAATGGCGACCACCTTTACATTCTATTGTATTAATTTCATGTTAATTAGACCTACTGCCCTCATTTTGAAACAAACATTCTTTTGAAATTATTAAACTAACAGGTCTATCCCGTTTTCAACATTCTCTATTTTCGAATTCCCCATAATACACTTTGTTTGCCCCCCAAATTTTGCATAAACCATTGTTTTCAAATGCTCTTGGGAATATGCAGTGTCCCCAAGACATTTGAAAACAATAGTTTATGCAAAATTTGGGGGGCAAACAAAGTGTATTATGGGGAATTCGAAAATAGAGAATGCCACGTCAAACATAATTTTAGCAATACCTGCGAACTTTCATCAAAGTAACGAACGATTTACTGATATCCCAACTCTGTAAAGTCATCTCCTTTACGTAATTGGCATACTGCTACAGTTAACCAAATTTTACTCGAGGGAGACTGGATGTATTATAATGCAAAGAAGGTATTTGCATTAGTGAATTACGCCGGTGGCTCAGTTGGTTAAGCACCGGGCAGTTACGCTGGAGGTCGTGAGTTCAACTCTGGCCGGACCAACACTCAGCATCTTTAAATAACTGAGGAGAAAGTGCTCCCTTTGTAATTACATCTGCAAATGGTTAGACTCTCTAGTCTTCTCGGATAAGGATGATAAGCCGGAGGTTCCTTCTCACAACCCTTCAATGCTCATAATCCTGTGGGAAGTAAAAGAACCTGCACACTTGTCGCAAAGAGTAGGGCATGTAGTTCCCGGTGTTGTGGTCTGTCCTCTTTGGTGTATCATGGTTGGGAGGGTAAAAGCTCGGAGATATTAGCTTTCGATCTGTTTTGAGGTCTGTACCAAAATATTATTAACAGAAAAATAAATGACAGCAAAGAGATGCAACGTTGTTAATTTTTATCGTGACTACATCATATTACTAGTCACTTTCTTCGTTGCAAATCAAATTGTTCCGCAAAATATATTTTGCTTGCCATGGGCATTTGTTGAACTCTGAGTATGATTTGGTTTTTCAAACTGTGTTTGAAAAAGTAGTTGAGAATGAACATCAAGTCCGTCATTAAAAAAGCACCTATATATTCTGCTATTAATTCCCACGTTGCATGATGCTGAATGTAAACTTCAGCATCTGGCGGATTTTTCCGCACAGAAAATGCTAATCAACATTTTATTCAAAGAAGTTGAGGCCCCGTGAAAGAATAAGTAAGGAACTTTTCTTCCTTTTGTTGCAAGGCGATCACAAGATCACAAACCTGGCACAAGGTATGCTTGTGTGCAGGTTATAGTCACAATAAATTGTATGTAAGCCTGGCAGCAAACGTTATACCTTGAGTCGGGACTGAAGAAAATCCAAGGCTTTTGGTCCAAGCTTGACATAACTAATAACGTTGTCGTGGTTTCCAAAAACCATATTTTCAGCCAGAACATGCTTTAAGACCAGCAGGTGCCCTACCCTTTCCGCATCATTTCTGTGATAAGATTTCCCTAAGCCATACAAAGGAGTCTTATCATGACCTTCAGCTGTTACTCGTGAACCCTCAGATCCCTATGGTATCGAGAATAATTGAAGAAATTAAACAGTAGGATTAGTGCCGTGGTATGAGAATTTCCATGAACAAGACAAGACAAGACAAGACAAGACAAGCCCTAAAATTCCCAGAAAACCAATGTCTAGTGAAGACAATATGTTTTATGGCAAAGTGTATGAAAAAATAATAAATATAAAATATTAATATCAAAACAAAATCAGTTTGCAAGAAATAACAGGTAAACGCTGTGGGTTCAGAAGGTAGACAGTTGAGTAAAAGAGCATTCTTTACATTCAGTAAAGGGTTGAAGAAATTGGTGGAGACCAGCTTCAAAGGCACATTCGCAATCACGCCAACAAGATACAACCGTTTTTTCCCTTTTTTTGAGTTAATGATATAGGGGCTGCTTAGCAGTATGCAAATTTCTCACTGTTGCAAACTAGGGCCCCACCCCACACATATCCAGAATTTTCACGTCTACATGTAACATATTCAAATCGAATTTGCTTTTGACTACTGTCAACAGAGCGTCAGCCATCATGTGCAAGACAATAGCATTTTGTTTACCGGCTAAACGGTAAAGACTGAATCTGAGTTTGTAATGTCATCGGATTTGAAAGTATCCGGACTCGACCGTCGACACAATTTCAAATTCTTTGTGTATTCAAAAATTTGAATGTGCAAAGAATGATGGAAGGCAAATCTACAAAGAAACAGTTGCGCATTAAAAAAAATCCGGATACGAGTGGACGGGGCCTAAATGCGCGCCCTTCTCATTTTCCTTTCAAGGCATGCCAGGAAAGCAAGCGATACTCATATTATATACATATAATGTACACATGTATGCATTATAGATCCAAAAGTATACAAACTATAAAAGTATGTGCATTAAATTAAGAAAATATGAAAATAAAATTATTATCACATACATAACTACAGGGTAGTATCCTTTTGTTTAACTATGTATACTAAAACTATAAAACAACAACAACAACTCTTTATTACCCTTGATATTACAACTATTTACACCTAATGGAAACAGAAAAGCGAACAAAGAAAAATGATACAAGGGTACTAACAACCTAAAATAACCAATAGGTTAAAAGTGCTAGGTTGTCAGAATCGTAATCCCAATAATAGACATAATTATCATCTATCTCTTTAATGTAGGGATTGGCCCAACCAAATCGCTAAAAACGAACTCTAGGCACACACCAACTACACGATTTTGAAGGGATTGCGACCTGTTTCAATATTCACTGAACAAAAGCTGTACTTGCCTTGAAAATGTCAATAAAATGATTCAAAGTAAAACTCTTCACAGGTTTTCTCCAGTTACTATTTCCCCCATGAACGATGGCATTGACACTGTTCACAAAGGCCTTAGCTTCAGATGTGATGTCTTTATAAACAAATGAGCCCGAAGTAGCACACGTGTCACACATGCTGTCAGGCCTACTGCGGCATTGTGATGGATCGAAGTCAGCCTCACCAAAGTAATGTAACAGTTGTACTCTCCTGCACTCTGTCACATTTTCGCAGTACTGCACTACACGAAACAGATTAGCCATGTCCACTTGCTTGGACTCTGCATTCCTGTCTGGGCTGTTTTGGATCATCCTAAGTAAAAACCAATATTTGACCTGGAGTTAATGTCCCATAACCTAAAAATATTGAAGATCCGTTACCAGGATTCATGCTAAGAAAGAAGTAAAATCGTTCTCTGGTAAAACGTTTTGAAAAAACTATGAGCTTTCGACAGACTGAACTGCTGCCTTCAACGGATAAAAATGTGTGAAGCCTAAAAGCGAAAGAAATTTAAATATAACGAAAAATTCGCATAAATTAAAGGATAAAAGCATGTAGTAGAAAGAATGTTAAAAATGCTAAGAAAATTAGTGTTTCTTTAAGAGAATGTGATATTGTCTTGGGAGCGGGCACGAATTATTGTCTGCCCCAACAGTTTTTGCCATGTGCCATGACTCCAATGTCTTTCTACTCCGGTTGTTTGCTTTGTCAATCATTTTAGAATTGTTAAAGTCAATATCATGATTAAAAGTCCACGCGTGTTTTGTGACATTTGAGCCTTTAGTACAATGCTTTAAGTTTCTCATATGTTCCTTTCTCCTAGTAGTAAAGGATCTTTTAGTTTCGCCAATGTAGCTGCACGGGCAAGATGCGCATGGAATTTTATAGATGACATTGCACTGGTCGTCTTCGGCAGGTCGAAGCTTAGGAATAGGGAAATGCTGTTGTAAAGTTTTAACTGGTCTGCTAGTGACTTGGATGTTGTGTTCCTTGAGGATTCTTGTGAGAGGTTCCGTGATGCCTTTGATGTAGGGAAGGACTGCACAGTTGCGTCGGTTTGTTGGCTCAGTCCATTTAAAGAACATACCAACCAACTCTTCTGGAGTAGGTGTAGGTGGTGGAGGCCTCGCTTTCTTTCTTATAACATCAGCAGCGATTTTTTTGGGATAGCCGTTGGAGTGTAAAGCAGCGCAAACACGAGCAGTTTCACAGGTCTTTCCAACTTGTGTGTTGGGGAGATTCAAAGCTCGATGCAGGAGTGTCTCAGCGGTGCTGATTTTATGTTTCCTGTCATGGTGTGAATGGAAGTAAAGATATCTATCCGTATGCGTGGGTTTGCGGTAGATGTCGACCAAAAGTTTTCCGTTATCGCGCGAAATGAGGGTGTCAAGAAAGGGTAGTTGGCCATTGGACTCGTGTTCGATGGTGAAAGAAATATGCTGATCGATTGAGTTCAATGAATCGTGGAAGAAGGCAACAGCGTCACTCTTAATAATGCAGAAACTGTCGTCTACATACCGCTTCCAAAATTTCGGCAAGACAGTAGTCGTGTTGATTGCTGTTTTTTCGATTTCTTCCATGCATAGGTTGGCTACTACAGGGCTGACGGGGCTACCCATAGCACAACCGTGGATTTGTTTGTAGATGGTGTCATTGTAAACGAAGAAGTTATTGGACAGCACAAAATTCAATAAGGAAATTATGTCCTCGATGTCTAGGTTGGTTCTGGAATACAGAGACAAATCATCCTCTAATTTCTTCCTAATATAATCGCAAGCTTTGCCGACAGGGATGGCGGTGAATAGAGACACCACATCAAAGGAAACCATGGTTTCATCATCTTGGATGTTAACGTCGGCTATTTTCGTTAGAGAACTCCTGTGAATTAGCAACTGAGAACCCATTACGATTTTGGATCGGTGCAAGGATGTCAGTGAGGAATGTAGAAGTGTTGTAAAGTGCAGAGCCAATGCAAGTCACGATAGGTCTGAGAGGGTAGCCATCTTTGTGGTGTTTGATAGAACCGCGGATCGCTGGTGGAATGCCGTCGGTAGATCTTAATTTAAAGTATGTATAGTCATCAATCTTTTGTTGTCTCTTAAAGTTCAGGAGCGTCGTGTTCAACTCACGCTCGATTCGACCGAACGGAGATCTTGTGACAACTTCATATGTGGTGTCTCTATTCACCGCCATCCCTGTCGACAAAGCTTGCCATTATATCAGGAAGAAATTAGAGGATGATTTGTCTCTGTATTCCAGAACCAACCTAGACATCGAGGACATAATTTCCTTATTGAATTTTGTGCTGTCCAATAACTTCTTCATTTACAATGACACCATCTACAAACAAATCCACGGTTGTGCTATGGGTAGCCCCGTCAGCCCTGTAGTAGCCAACCTATGCATGGAAGAAATCGAAAAAACAGCAATCAACACGACTACTGTCTCGCCGAAATTTTGGAAGCGGTATGTAGACGACAGTTTCTGCATTATTAAGAGTGACGCTGTGCATTCTGTGGATGCCGTGCTCTAATATTACTGTATAAAGGGAGTGTTTAACTCTTAGCGACTTGTATCAACAAGCCAAGTAAGAGGCATTCTTTTCATGCAGCATGACACATTTTAGAGTTATACCTTTTAATCCTGCTTGTATCACTATATAAATAGAACAAAATACATTCAGCTGGTCCCCCATCGCGTCCAGCCCGTCCACATTCCTGATAGTACCCCTCCAATGATTTAGGCATTGAGTGATGAATCACATATCGAACTGTACCTTTATCGATTCCCATACCAAAGGCAATGGTAGCACAAACCACCTAGTAAAATTGCGTAGAGAGTTGTGCACTTGTTATTTCACATCACATCAAACTACATGTATTAGTTTTTTATTGGCTCAGATTCCTAGTGTAACACCAGTAGGCTGACAAAACAACGCCAATCGTCCAAAAATAGTGATGTCCACTGTCTTATTATTGTGGCTTTGAACTTTTAAAACGTTAATTGAGAATGTAATTGTTAGAGCTCTACGAATACTATGAACAAATGAAGAAACTGTTCTCTGGTAATAATTAGGAGGAGTTCTAAAGTAAATTCCTCAACTGAGCAAACAGAAGCAAACCTTCCCTTGGCCATTTTTCAAAGGGCTCGGTTTTTGTGCAACGGCTGTCGGATGACGATGCATTACCAGTGAAATTTCGTCGTTCGCATTGCTGATTGCATGAACGATATTTCTTCACATTTAGAATCAGTACGAATTTTATTCACTATGATTTTCGTGGATAAACCTCTGAAATAAATAGAGAATACTTCATGGAAAGTGCGGGCGGATGGTATTAACGCACGGGTTGTTGACGTATCAGAAATCGACGGACGTATCGCTTTCCTCACACATGGAAAAAGCGATATGCGCCATTTGATTGGCTGTTGGATTCTTAGACCAGCTTGTGCCTTTTCAGTGGGTAAATCTCAGTATGTATGTAATAATGTTAAATGTGCTACTCTGCTGCTGACCTTGTATCGACCCTTTAGCCATGCTTCTTGGCACTGTGTTCTCTGGTCATCTGATAGGCCAGCATGATATGCAATTGCACTCACACCAGCTTCATTCAAAGAGTCTGCAACACGCTCACAGTCATTTCTACAAGGAACACAAAGGAAGGCTTCTATGGTATGGTGCTACGTTTTCAGCTTGTACACCATACAAGGACGAAAATTGTGGTCACAATCTTAGCCCTGTAAATCCTCAATACATTGTACATTCACTGAACGTTTTTCATCAGTCCATTATTTCCGTTAGCAGTCTACAACAAAAGTAATCATGCTGGGTCATAATAGTGGGAAGGGGGTTCCTAACACTGACTGTGCTTGAAAAAGAACCTTCATCAACTTTTAAGTTTAATCAGAATAGTCTGTGCACAATGTCCGTGGCATGAAATATACCTGGAAAGGCAATAAATGATTCCAGAAGAAACAGGATGCTTTGTCTTTACGTACTGCAGGATTTCATCCATAACTTTCTTCTTTGGTTGCACAACAAAACGCAGATTGGGTCGATTGAAACTTTGTGTGAACCTAGCATTGCAAATTCAGATTCAAGAGAGTAAGCATGCCTCTTAAAAGCCAATAACAATAACAACTTTGATAGGCTGCTGCTTTTGCAAGTTAAGCAAACAAACAAATGTAAGGAAACACTTCCAAAAATTACCATTTTGGATCTCTCATCTTCAGCTGATGCATCACATCTTTTCGAACACGAGGTGTTGCTGTTGCAGTAAGAGCCATAAAAGGCACCTTTGGGAACTTGTTTCTTAACGAAGACAGCTTTTTGTAGTCAGGACGAAAATCGTGGCCCCACTGACTAACACAATGCGCCTCGTCAATTACAATCCTGTAAGCAAGATGATCTGTTAATACACATATTTTCTATATTCATGCAACGCAAAATGAGTGGATGCAGGGATGGAATATAACATATAACGGTAAAGGTCTTTCTGCTGGAAAAATGTACAAATCAAATAAATCTGGAACAAAAGAAACTGGTTCATGGAATGTGTGCTCCAGGAAATATCAGTATGGAGCCCCTGTTCATTTGCTCTGTTTTCCGAAATCAAAGAATTTCACTTAAAAGCGGCCAAAACAATTCTTAGACTACCAAAGCACATCATGGACTGTGATATATTACATCACGTTCACTGGCAAAATCTTGGATACATTTATAAATGCAAATTAGCCATCAAGATGTCTAAGGGAACGCATCTCTATTCATAAAAACTGTGGAATCATGAGGTAAAGGAAAATTGATCGAAGTGCCTAAAAAGAACTTGGACTTACACTCTTTGTTCGTCTTACTTCAGCTTCGGGAAAGGACCACCACAAAGGGCCTCTCAGGAAGACATAGTTTACAGGGGCCCTGTCGTCTGGAACTTTTCAAATCAGCACGAGAATGTGATAACATTGATAAATTTAAAAGGCGTCTCAAAGCACCCACTAATAAGAAAGCGTTGTTCAAGTTTTCTTTTATTAAAGAAAACGAACAACAATAGATTGTTTTCACTGTCACGCAACAAAAAAATCAAACCGTTCAATGAAATAAGCCAAAAACTTGAAACGTTGTAGGAGACACATTTATAAATCACCAATTCTCAGGTCTGTGCGGTACATCATTTCTGAGTTATTTGTCGAAGTGTTTCACGCAGCTTGATAGAGTTTTGTATGGAGCCAACATGTTGATGCACCACTGTTGTACACCAATATGGCGGCCAGAAATCCACGCGAAAATCCATGCTGTATTTTCGAAAAGAAAGACATCAAGGAACTCGAAACTTGGAAAAAAGATTAATTTCTAGGTCATCTTCAACCTACAAAAGATATAAATTTAAAACATCTTGCAGTTTTGTTTTAAGAATTTGATGACATCACTGTGAAGATATGTTAATTTTTATTGTCATAACTGTAAAAACAAGAGGCTACAGGTGGCCTACACTTTGTTAGAAGGATTTTTAGCCGACTTCCTTTAAGTTCACAGATTTCTGTGGGTTTCTTTGATGTTACAATATCTTGATAAATTCTGTAGTCCGTAGTCCGAAGTCCACAGTCCATGACCCCATGATAGGGTTAAGGTGGCTCAAACCAGTTTCAAAGAAACGTTTTAGAAGGATTGACACTAGAACACTTTATCACTTTTAAACAGCAATGTTATGGTCCCATTTTTTAGACGTGAAATGTTACCGTGGAAACAGGAAAGCCCTGCAAACACACCCCATTTTTTGGCTTTAGCTGCTCATATCTCAAAAACGAAGTTGGTGACCCCCATTTGTTATTTCTGAAATGTAATCAGCATGCCAGAATGGAACTTTCTGCAAAGTTTAAAAAAATAGGTGGAGCAGATTCAGAGCCACCTCAAAATAATTGAAAATTTAAGGTAGCTCTTAATCCGCTCCACAGAATTTTCAAAGAGTTTCATCTTGACTTGCTGATCACTTTTGTGCAATAAAAAATTGGGGTCACCGAGTTCGTTTTGCTTTGTTTTGTACTGTCAGTCCTTCTGATAACAAGGTCTATTGACAGTGTTGAAACTGGTATGAGCCACAAGTGCAATCGTGGATATTTGTTTACATTTGAAACGGTTGTTAACGGCATTGATTCCAATCAAAGCCAGAAAACAGATGCTTTGCAAGTCTCGACAATGATATCTAAAAATATTTAATGCTTTTCCTTAACAATACTGGGAGAATTATAAATTTAATATATCTGTTACAGAGTCATAAGATAACCGGAAAACACAAAAACTCATTTCCGGTCACGCACACAATTCGTTAACACATATTCCCCTGTTAATCTGTCACATAGTCTTCCGTGGTTTAGTGGTAATCGCGATTGCCTCTGAGGGAAGAGATACCGATACTTGAACTGCATTCTACGAGACAGAGAAAGATTACACATTCTTTGCCAGAGGACGACCGGAAAAAAAAACCAAAAACAAAGCTAAAAAGTATACTTTGTTCTTCGAACAAAGTAATAATAATTTTTTTAAATTGCATGACCTTTAAACTTTTATATTGTATAATTTTTCATCTTGATAATTTAGCAAGTCCGCATCAGCTTTTAAGATGACTGTAAATTAACATGAAATACGAAATAAAGTTTGTTGTTGTTGGTCTGTTAAGCCAAATGGGCCAAATCAGGCGTAAAAAAGACCACTTGGAAATAGAGCAGAAACTCGCCGAAATCAAAATGCAAAGCCAACATAACCTGAACTCGCACAGCCACAAATGATGCAACCATTAGGTAACAGCTCATTAATGGAGGCGTGTTTAAAAAATGAAATGAAGAAATGACTAAATGGCAAAATGAATGCACATGTGTTAGCACAGGTTCCCCAAACTGACACAAATTAGACACTGCATCAGTGAAAAAGAAACCAACTGTACTAGAAACTGAAAAATATGAGCCAAATTTGAATAAAAACGGCTAAACTCGTTTTATTGTGAGGCTTCTTGCCTTCGGTGTGGCTTTTGTGGATTTTGCCATTTCATGTTTTAAGAACACCCCTGCAATGGCTTGCGCCACGAGTTTTGAATGCCAAAGGGGGCAATTGGCGAAAGGGAGCCTGTACCCACGCCGAATTGTATCCCAAAGAGTCCGGAGCATTCAAGGTGGA
>NC_090884.1:20943940-20958940 GCF_036669925.1 Montipora capricornis | reverse complement strand
CAACAGCGTATCGAATAAAACCTTTTTTTGGGCAAGGTGAATGACTTTCAACATATATGTTTACTTGCGATAACTGTTTTGTTCTACTTAGGGTAGCAGGGGTGATAGCACTCGCCTCCCACCAATGTGGCCCGGGTTCAATTCCCAGACTCGGCATCATGTGGGTTGAGTTTGTTGGTTCTCTACTCTGCTCCGAGAGGTTTTTCTCCAGGTACTCCAGTTTTCCCCTCTCCACAAAAACCAATATTTCACTTGATTTGATTGGAGTTAATTTCTCTAGTGTCCCAAATTAGTGATTTTGTGCTAAATACATTGATGCTTACTTGTTGCTCAATATCAATAAATGAACATAACTTCACTCGGGGAGAAAAACGGCTTTTACTTCGTGTAGAAGACGCACATGACGTAACAAAAGCTTTAGGGGTCTTTAGGGATTTAGAATTCTGATTAGGTATTGTTTCACGATTTTTGTTCTATTGTTCTACGTCATGTGTGTCTTCTACACAAAGTAAAAGCCAGAAAAAATCAAGATACAGTTGAGCGCTCAGTGGCTGCACAACCAGCGCTCTCTGATTTATAATATTTTTTTGCTACTTATTTTAAATTTGCTGCTGTGAAACAGTACTGTTGGGCTATCAGGAATGGTAACTACCTATTCGAGATGTTTTCTTACAAGAATTGGGGCTGTTATCGAATACCAAGCTTAAATCTACCTTATGGCGTAATTTATGCAACATTGGCATATCTCGAGTAAAGCCTATGCATAGTGGTTGTAGAGCTGGTCAACGTAAACAACGACAACTACAAATTACTCGCTTAAATGAAGAATCAATTTCAAGATCATTATCGTCACCAAATGGAACTTTTTTGACATCTAAAAACTTTGATGACTGGAAGTCTGCAAATTTGCAGTCCTCTTCATTAAATATTCCTATATTCTACAACAACTTCTTTGAGGAGGATAAACAACGGATTCCAGTAAGGATTACTACACATCTCCATAACTATCATGGGACTACTCCTATTGTTCAAGAAAAATACTTTTCTATGTCTGCTGGTCCTCTTCTACAGTAGATTCCAAGCGCAAATCTTTGGATCTCTGTCTATTAAACGCAAGATCAGTTAGAAACAAAACTTTAGCTATAAGTGATTTCACTACTGATCTCAACATTGATATCATGGCTCTGACTGAAACTTGGTTGAACTCAGATGATGAAGCTTTTATAACTGAACTTTGCCCTGAAGGATTTAAATTTATTCATGCTCCAAGGAATAACAACAAATGTGGCGGAGGTGTGGGCGTTCTTTTCAAGAATAATCTCCAAATGAAAAAGAAATTATGTGACTCATTTTCATCATTTGAATGTATGGACATTCTGTTACTGAACTTGATAAACGTTAGGATTTTTGTTACATATCGTCCTCCTCCTTCACAAGTTAATGGTTTGACAGTTTCTTTATTTTTTGCAGAATTTTCTCAATTTTTGGAGCACATTGTTATTCTTCCTGAAACCATTCTCATTCTTCGAGATTTCAACTGCAGATGATGTTAACGGTAAGAGGTTTCTTGATCTTCTTCTGTCTTTTAACCTTAAACAGCACATTCTCTGTCCTACGTACATGTATAATTAACAATTATTCCATGAGCGCGCGTTGGATATGAGATGGTAAATAGCCAACGAGGCGCGTAGCGCCGAGTTGGCTATAACCACTCTCATATCCAACAAGCGCGAATGGAATAATTGTTTTATTAAATTCCTTAAACTCCAAAAGTTTAGAAGTACGAAATACGAGCGAAAAAAGCGAGAAAATCCTAGCGAAATCGAAAAAAGTTGATGAAGATGCGATGTTGTGTAATACCTCGTGGTCAGACAACGCAGGCTCATCACAAAAACATTTCTTACCTTTTCGCGTATCTCTAAGTTCGAAAGTGATCTAAACTTTCCACAAAAACGTTTTTCTTTTGCTTTATACTGAAAGGAATTTCGCTTTCTGGCGTAAACGTTTTTAGTTTAGCAACGCTAAGCGCAATCATTTACCATATAAGGTCAAACTAAGGTATATGAGCTGATAACCGAGATTGAGTGAACCAATCAGAGCACGAGAATTGCATTATCCGAGGTTGAGAATTTAATAATGGTCATTACACCCTTGATCTTATGATCACTCACTCTGACGACTTGTTTGTATCTGATGTAGTCATCTCTGATCATTCTCCTGTTCTCTGCCATCTCAATCTTGTTAAGCTTCTTAGTAAGACGAAATTTGTCAATTTTAGAAATCTGAAATCTATCTGCCCTTGATTCTTTCAAGCGTGATATCAGTGTCTCTCTCGCTTGTGTTGATAATTCTGATATATCTAAGCTGGTTTCACACTATCATGAGGTGCTTGCCTGTACACTCAACACGCATGTTCCACCGAAGTGTAGAGCTGTTACGCTTCGTGTTAAAAAAGCACCTTGGTACACGCTTGAAATTGACCTTCAGAAGA
Source organism: Montipora capricornis (assembly GCF_036669925.1). NCBI lineage: Eukaryota > Metazoa > Cnidaria > Anthozoa > Scleractinia > Acroporidae > Montipora > Montipora capricornis. The sequence goes on along the minus strand of NC_090884.1, from coordinate 20,956,449 downwards.
AAGTTAGGTGAAGGTACGAACGTCGATGGAGGTCCAATGGACTTCCTTCTGACAAGCAGAAATTTTCTAAGCAATGTGCTGTGGTAAACAAGATGCTGTTTTTATCTAAACAGCAGTATTTTAACAGTGTAGTTGCTGATAATGAGAATGACCCAACACTCTCTTTTCAAAACTGTTTCTAGTTTGCTCTAACCTAAACAGAACCCACAGTATCCTCCTGGTTCCGATGATACTTGCCTGGCTAATTCTTTTATTCAGTTTTTCACTGATAAAATAAAGGGCATTAGACATGGTTTTCAGCTGTTCCTGACACAGTTCTATCGCAATTAGATATTATCACCTGCTCATCTGATTTTTGTTGCTTTAAGGCAGTGAGCGAAGATGATGTTTTAGGCCTAATAGGGTCGTCAGTGAAATTGTGCAGTCTTGATCCAATTCCTGCCTCTCTTTTGTTAAACTGTCTGGATTCTTTTTTACCTACTTTGGTGAGAATTAACACCTTTCTCTGTCTAAAGGTGTTTCCTGATTCTCTTAAAGTGGCCAAACTCACTCCTATTCTTAAAAAAGGTAATGCTGATCATGAAGTTGTTATCTTGCTGAACATGATCTTCATGATTTGTTTCAGTCGGCGTATAAAGCTATGCACAGCACTGAAACGGCTTTGGTACGTATCTACAACGACATCCTTCAATCTGTTCTTGCTGGCAACTGTCTCATTGTGATTTTCCTTGATATGTCAGCTGCATTTGATACAGTTGTTCATGATGTCTTACTTGATAGACTTGCTAATCGTTTTGGTGTCTGGATGTTGTTCTAAGCTGGTTTAGTTCGTACCTCAAGAATAGAAAGCAATTCGTTGGTATCAATGAGTCTTCCGCGTGCCTTGTCAACCTTGATGTTGGAGTGCCACAGGGCTCAGTACTAGGGCCTCTTCTTTACTTCCTCTATACTTCTCCACTAGCTGACGTTGTTAAGCGTCATAATGTCAGTTATCATTTTTACGCTGATGATTCTCAGTTGTATTTGTCGTAACCAACAGCTTGTACAATCAAGACAGTCTTTGGAGCAATGTCTCACTGACATTTCATAGTGGATACTTGCTAATGGTTTGAAGCTAAATCATGATAAGACAGAGCTGATGTGCATCCACTCTAGGTTTCTTAGTCGCCTTCCATTAGATGAGATTGTAGTTTGTGGTGAAACTGTTGTCCTTTGTATTTCTGCTGTTAATTTGGGAGTAGTTTTCGATGAATGCATGACTGGGGAACTTCAAGTCAGCAAGATTTGCAAGTCGTCTTACTTTCACTTAAGAAATCTGTCTTCTCTTTGGAAATATCTTTCTACTAATGCTGCTCACACTATTGTTCGATCACGCTTTCATTTCTTCCAGACTCGATTACTGTAATGGTCTTCTTTATGGGCTCCCTAAATATCTTGTTGACAGGCTACAGCACGTTCAGAATTCTGCTGCTCATGTTTTTACTTTTACAGGGAAGTTGGATCACATCACCTCTGTGTTGATTGATCTTCATTGGCTTCCTGTATACTATAGTGTTATCTTCAAGTTACTTCTGCTCACTTATAAGGCCTTAAATGGTCTGGCTCCTTGCTATCTGTCTGATCTTCTTTCCTATCGTTCCTCTTGCTACTCTCTTTGAACCTAGAGCTAAGCTCACCACTTATGGTTTTCGGTCCTTTTCATTCGCTGCTCCGAGACTTTGGAATAGGTTACCTTTGAATACTCGTTCTTGCTCCTCAGCTGCTAGTTTTAAAAACAGACTAAAAACGTTTCTCTTTACATTATTTCTTGATAATAGGAAATTTAATTAGTTATTTGATTTTTCTTTTAAATCTTTTTTTTTTTATCGACTTATTTGATATTTCTTTCATCATTTGATTTTATCATTATCATTTTAATAATTGTTGTTTGAAATAATAATAATATTTGATAGATCGTTTACAGAATTAATAATATTTATTGTTTAATAACATTCCATAGAATTTAATGTTTTTAAATCGTTTTATTGTAAATTACTGTAAATTGTAAAGCGCCATGGACAACGATACATGGATATGAGCACTATATAAATAAAGTTTTTATTATTATTTATAAGTAGTGACTTATTGAAGCATTTGACTAAAAAGTTTAGCGATAAAAAATTTTGATTTAAAAACATTAAAAAAAAAAAGGTTTGACGACGTTTCGTTTACATAACGTCATTCTCAAGTCAAAATGAATAAGAATTAAAGAAGTATATGTATGATAAGTAAACAATAGGAACTAATGTACAAAAGAAAATATATATGAGAATAAGAATAAAATACAATAGAAAACAATAAAAATTAAGTAAAAAGTTTTGCATTAATGGAGTCACTTTGTACATTGAGAGAAGGTTTAAGTTTCCTGATGAACAGCATTTCGAAAACAAGACAGTTAAATTTGCTGCTGCACTTCTTAAGCACGTGAAATTGGCTGCTTTTCAATCCCAGGAGACTATCATGATGTTCCCTGAAGTGGTTTCCAATTAATGAGTGTTTATGTTCAACGAAGCGTTGGTGAAGGTGTCGGGTTGACACAAGGTGTGTTGTTGACTTGAGAATGACGATATGTAAACGTCGAAACGTCATCAAACCTTTTTTTAAAATGTTTTTAAATCAAAATTTATTATTATTATTATCGCTTTCCTGTTTTATTGTACAGACCACTCAGTTGGAAAATCGTAATTTGTGTTCCATTGTTTTTGGCTAATTATATCAGGAATTTTAAAATAGCTCCGACAGTATACACAGGTTTTCAAATAGAAGTTCCTTTAAAGTGATTTTCATAACTGAAACTGATAGTTGATAACAGTGGTAATTCGTGTCGTCCGTTCATGCTCTTAAATATCAGTAGTATTTCATACATCGTTACTGACAACTACCAATGGTCATTTTCTCAGGAAATTTGGCAATATTTTACAGAAGACTTTACGAACTAGCGATGTTTTCTTGAGAAGGCACAATTATGTAAACAAAACAGCGACGGCAAGGATGAATCTCTAGTTGATCACTTGCGCCATTTCGACATGAAAGCGATAAATGCGCCAACGGCAACGGATCATAGACTTTCGATGCCATTGAAGGTTAACAAGAATTTGTGAAATTTCCAGTTGTTACCGGAAGACTGAAGAGTTGAGTACAAATAAATACAAATAGCAAGACAACAGAGATAACAGATCCACTTAAGGTGTTCGATTCTTTCTCTGTCTTTATTGAACCCATAAGTTACCAGATAATTTTCCATTTGGTTTCAGTGTTGTACATAACACCACACTTGGCTTGGCAAAATATCAGAAATACAGCTCACTTTGACTTCAGCTCGAGGGGCTGCCCGTCTTGTTTATCCAATTGCCTTTCCATTATTGAGTTCCATAAGGGTATATTTTGTTCAAAGATGCACTAAAACGCCATTTGCATTACAATGACTTTCGATGCCACTGTAGATTAATTAAATGTTCTCCTGTGTGCACAAGAGAAATCTACGCATTACCCCAGCCCCATCAAACCTAACAAAATACGCACGGAAGACTCTATCTTAGAAGGGGAGTGACAGGCAAGACTTTTATCGTCACGGAAAAAAAAGTTAAAATTAAAAAAAAAGCGGAGAAATCTTACGCATTTTCCAACTGGTATTGCCATACTGACAACCCAGTAATAAATAAAGCTAGCCATATCGCCGGTGCTGACAAAGTGTGGGGAAATCCCATGCAAAAAACACTATCAAGTTACTGCACTACCACATGTACCCAATGCATTCCTACTTTTAAAAACATCCTGTATCTCCTCAATCCCCCCCCCCTCCCCCGAGCCACAAATCCTGTATTCCTACATTTTTTTTAACCTAAATATCTCGTATCCTGATCGCTTCTCGGCTTTTTGGCTGAGATTAGTTTTTTGGCCAAGGGCTAAGGTCGAGTACCATTGTACTAGGTATAGTACTTTTTCAGTGCCATAAGAGGCAGGCACAGAACAGTTTCGGCTGTTTGTTCTCTCGAGAAGCGATCACTAGGGTTTTTGGGTTTAGTTTTTTATAGTTTTTTGTTCAACTCGAGGGTAGATTCATGACGAACTTTTGTAGTTTCTGAGAACTATTTACTACTTGTAGCTTTTTTTGAGTTTTGAATTGACGACAGAGAGAGTTTTGGCGATTTCAACCTGCACTGGACTACTGGATTTAAGCTTTTTTCTTAACAAGATTTTAAGTTATTGTGGAACGTTTGGTACCAAGTTACCCTAATACTGAAATCAAGATTATGGAATTGTAAAATTAGAACTTTGGACTGGACTGTAGAGCATGCAATTACGGAATTTCAGATTTTTGAATTTGATTCCCGCCTCATGAAAAACAACGACAAATTTGTTTTCTTCGGTCGAAAGACTGAGAATCAGACCCAGTCCTCTAAAAAACTTAAGTTACAAACCAAACATTCAACAAGAGTTCTCTGACATGCACGTCCAGCATGAAGAAACAGATAAAGACAGAATCTTTTCTTATAAAAAATTACTCATACCCAGTAACACAATTTTGAAATGGCAGTCTTCCCATCTCTTCCCTTTGCTTGAAATAACGCCTTGTTGGTTCGAAACAATCAATATAACTGGCAAGGAGTCTGGTGTAAATTCTCAAAGATGACTTGTAGTTTTGAAAGAATGTAAGACGTCATAAAATACCACACTTCAAAATTCCTTACATGACGTATGTTAAAAGTTGATGTCAACCAATGAGTTTTGTTTTGTTTCTTGTTTCGTATTTCTTATACCATGAAACAACTTCGTAACTGTAAAGATCATAGAAGCTGTTGAGATGGGATAATACTTCAAAATGCCTTAGCAATTAGGTAAGTGATTCACAACGAATCAACACCGATCAATTTGCATTTCATCGAAAGCAGCTACCTCTGAAACGCTTGCAGAACACAATTTTCTTTGCACGACGACCCCGGAACTGGAAAAATGAGCAATGTTGGCATCGTTGTCATCACCTTTCCCTTCAATTTGCACATCAGAATTTGGGAACGCATGTACGGTAGAAGACGAGGTACTTGAAAAACACAATCTTCTTTGCAAGGATACAGTTGGTGATTACACATTTTGTTGCAAAGATCGCGATTTTCCCCAACTTTGTTAGGGGGAAGGTGTTTGGTGTCGAGTGTTCCAATGATTAACGACTGGGTTTGTACCTTACAATGGAGGTTAACGTGGGGGAATATATAAAAAGAAATGGCTTTGAAAAGATTCCTCCACACCAGCCTCCATTGCAAGCTAGTTCCAGTGCAATACTGAGAATACAAATGTGGTCAATTCAACCACTAACTGATTTGTAACTTGCACATGTAGTATCCTTGCAAAAAGGATCAAAACAACCCGTGGCGTTTCTAAAACGAGAGTAAGGGTAAGGATATACAAAAAGTATCCTAAACATGCATAAAAGCTAACCTTAGGCCTAATTAGGCCTAAACAAAAGTCTTTAGGCCTTAAAGGTTAGCTTTTATGTATGTTTAGGATACTTTCTGTATTCGTATCCCCACCCTTACCCTCGTTTTAGAAACGCCGAAACAACCCAAGCCCCTTAGGGTTTTCAATACAAGTAAGACTGCATATCCCGATAAAGAATGAATTATTTCATAGTGCTTCAGAAAGTATAAACAAACAGCAAGAGCCCACCTTGAGTGACTGAAGTCTTTGCACTTGATCTTGAATGAGGGATCTCAAGGGCGAAATTACAAACGTAACCCCAGTACCCATTAATCCAGTCAACTGAAAACAAAGGCTCTTTCCTCCTCCAGTCGGCATTAATATGAAACAGTCATGCTTCATCATGGCAGCATTTATGGCTTCCAACTGATTTGTCCTCAATGAACGGATATTGAACACATTTTTCAGTATTTTCCACATTTCTCTATGATATGGCATGTCTCTTCGTTTCAAGTCATCTGCAAAACGGCAAAAACGTTTGTGAGATTATTCGTCTTTGTGAAACTTGGTGTACAACGTTTTCGGGTTTGCAGAGCCTAAACAAAATTCAACTCCAGCCATATGGAAGGTAGACTGTGAATTGTATGACAAATGCTACCAACAAGAGTACAGAATAATTTTAAAGCTATGTACTGTATCACAAGACAATTCAAAATACACGTTCCAACTACCGCCTGTATATGGAAATTAAGGTGGCTCAAATCAGTTTCAACGCTTGAAAGAAACGTTCTTATTAGAACGATTGACACTGCACACCGCGCACTGGTGGCTCAGTTGGTTGAGCATCGGGCTGTCATGCAGGAGGTCGTGAGTTCAGCTCTGGCAGGACCAATACTCAGGGTCTTAAAATAACTGAGGAGAATGTGCTGCCTTTAGATTTTCAAGTCTTCTCGGATAAGGACTGTAAACCGGAGGTCCCGTCTCATAACCCTTGTTGGAAATTAAATAGTATGGGACGTTAAAGAACCCACTCACTAATCGATAAGAGTAGGGGACGTAGTCCCCGGTGTTGTGGTCTGACCTTATCTGGACGGGGGCATCTTTCACTTCCTAAAATAAACTTGCAAACTGTGTAATAAGCAGTCTGGCTAAAGTCCCCCGAAAAACATTGTAAATTAGTCCTGAAAAGCCCCGAGGGGAGAGACTAATAGCTTCACTCACTCACTCAGTCACTGCAACACTTTACCACTTAACAGCAATGTTATGGTACCATATCAAAAACCCATCATTGCTGAAAAAGATTTTTGTGACATAAAAAGTTACCATGGCAACAAGAAAGCCCTGCAAAAACACCCCATATTTTGGCTTTAGCTGCTCATATCTCAAAAATGAACTCGGTGACTGCCATTTTTTATTTCGGAAATATACTATGGAGCGGATTCAGAGCCACCTTAAATAATTGAAAATTTTAAGGTAGCTCTAAATCTGCTCCGTAGATTGTTTATAAACTTTGCAGAAAGTTTCATTCTTGCCTGCTGATTATATTTCCGAAATAAAAAATTGGGCTCAGAGTTCATTTTTCAGATATGAGCAACTAAAGCCAAAATATAGGGTGTTTTTGCAAGGCGTTCGTGATGCAATGGTAACTTGTTACGTCACGAAAATGACTGCATCTTGTTCAGCAATAATTGATGTTTTACATGGTACCATAACATTGCTGTTACATGATATAATGTTGTAGTGTCAATCCCTGTAATAACAAGGTATCCTGAAAGTGTTCAAACTGGTTTGAGCCACCTGAACCTGATGTGTCTATGTCACACTTTGCGCACGCACATTTTTGAGACACGGACGGCAATCCGAAGAGAAAATTGCACTTGCAAGGACAGTGGTGTCTTCCAGATTTTTATACTAATCATCTCTAATGGGGAAAAGGGAAAACAGGTTAATTTCGGTTGCTGTCTGCGTCTCAAAAGCACACGTGCTTAAGCTCCCTATTACTTTTTTCGAAGAAACGAAGTATAGGACCCGGCGCTGACTCTTCTTTTTTTTCTTGGGGGGGGGGGGGGGAAGGATTTTCCTGCGAATGTGTAACATTTCTGTCTGGTAGAGAGACTTGTCAGAGAAGGTAGCCCAGTAGGGATTCTAACTCGGTATCTTTGCACCGAGACAATTGCGATGACCACTAGACCATGTGACAAACTAAAGGGAAAATATTTATTAACGATTTGTGTGTGTGACCAGAAACACACTTTTGAGTTTTCGCTGCATACAATGCAATAAATAGAGTTATCGTGTGACTCGGTAAAACATCTTATTGGCCTAATTACATAATTTTATTATTCTCCCAGTATTGTTTAGAAAAGGTATGAAGTATTTTTTAACTTGTAAAGCATATGTTCACTGGTTTTGATTTGAATCAATGCCATTAACAGCAATTTTAAATGTGACCAACTACCGGGTATTCAGGCTATGATTGCACTAGGTCACGGAATATGGACTTTGGACCATGGAATTCAACTGGATACTGACCAAGATATTGTAACAAAAAAACACACTGAAATTCTGTGAAAGTGAAAGGAAGTTGGCTAAAAATCCTTTGAACAAAGTGTAATCTGAGATAATTTCAGATTTGATTTTTTGGTTTTGTTTACACTTTGTTGTCAATGTTGTGAAGTCATTCTTTACATCTTGCAATCTTTACATGCTTCCTTGAGCCCTCAATCTTGTAACACAACTAAAATTAATAACCAATTAAAGCAACACTTACTGTCATTGCCATTGTTGGGAATGGAATTATCTCTTTGAAAAGAAAAGCTTGAGTTACATGCAGAACTGCTGGTTTGCGTGGTAGGTGTTCCTTGAAATGACAAGCCATTTTCCGTCTGTTGGTTACAAGATAATGGTTGCACATTGTTTAAGCTGCTACTAGAAGAAATAACATGCATAGATACAGATGCCTTTTTTCCAATGTTGCTGTCAAAAGTGGAAGTGTTCGCCCATTCATCATCATCACTGCTGTCAATTAATTCAGTGAGCAACAGAGAATTCTTACTGTCATTGATCACGCTTGTACAGGCTCGAGAAACCTCAGAAACTGAAGAGCTGAGAACCTTGGTAATCTGAGGGACGCTGATCACTTTTGATTGTCTTTTGTTCATTTCCACTGAAGAAAAGCCATCACTCCCATAGATTCCATGTTTGAATAATGAACTTGTTGCATTGTCTTTTTCTAAAACACTTCCCACACAATGTATATTATTCAGGGATAATGTGGATGGTTGTTTGCTGCAACTTGTCTGGTTTGAAACTGTAAGACCAACTGAAACTGCAAGAACCAACTATGAATATGTGTACTGGCACTTATATTTGACAACAGCATTTAAATAACATATGTTTGACAAAGCAAATTCCTCTAAGACTAGTAAGGATGTACCTATGGGTACACGTTTTGTTGTCATTTGTTTGTCACCTTGGAATGTGAAAATTATTTGAGGCCAATAATTGTTACGTGTTTAGGTCACTTACACATACCGGTTAGTAGTTTATAGTTTTTCCCTTTTTCCTTTATTGGACCTTCACTGTTTTTCCCAACCTTTAAACACCAGAGGCTGCATTGGTTTGGAGAATACATTTATCTCTCCAGTTTTCCCCAAGGAGGCTTTTTTGAACTGGCAAAATGCTGACAAGAGTTGTTTACCACGTGTTTACACTTTGGGAAAAAAATATCTGCGACCATTCCCATCAATCAATAGTATCATGAACCATGCAAAGGAATTAAAAGTTTAGCAGAAAGCGATTTTGTTGGCCATTTCACAAGTAAAAGGTTTTCATCAGTACCTTTAAACTTTAAAAGGCACAGTATGCTCCGAAATATAAACCGTGACTCTCATGACTGTCAATTGCATTGTCATAGAGATCTAACCACAAGATAATATTCTGCATTTAATGTTGTCACTTGTTTTGCTACAGCACCTGTGTCCATTTTGGTTACTGCATAGGGGGACCTAGGAACAGAAGGTTAAGGTAGAAGGTTCTTCTTCAACTAACCATTCCTAAGATTGGAACTGGGGCTTTCTCCTCGTTGTTTTAACATGGTTTCGAGCTCGCCAACTTGGGATCTTACTCTTTTCCTATAAAAAATATATGTATTAGGATGTATACGCCATCCAGATAGCATCATTTTACAACTGCCTGTACATTTTAAATGACAATAGTTATTGTGAGTTGTCAAAAACTCACAAAAATTCATTCAATGTTAAACTACACGTAGTTTACATGTAGCTTTGAAGTGACCAGTGACCAGTTTTTCTCACGACAAAATCATAAGCCTCTGTCTTGGTAGACCCTGTAGCTTTCCAGATGCGGTCTATGATTGGAAAACGAACAATTGATACAACAGAAACAATGCACCTATATAGCCCTGATAACAAAAGAAGCTACAGGTCATAAGGACCAATGAAAATAGCAGTCTGGAATAGGTACAGGATTACATGGGAACTGTCTTAGAAGTAGGGTCTCAAGGTCAGGCAAGAGTTGGCCTTTTGGAGTGACTTGAAAACGGCATTGCAGTATGTTTACACAGCAAATGAAAGCAGACGTTTACACAGCTTTGATGCCAATCGAGTACAAGAGATCCATGATGCAACCCGAGGCCTCCAAGAAGCAAAATTGAATAAGAACATTCCTGTGGATTAATGAACCTGCTTTCTTGTCTTAATCTGAAGAACAATGGCCTCAAGACATATCCAAAGGTCGTCTCTGCAAAAATGATAAAGAAGTAAGAAAGACAAAGTGGAAGGTGGCAGTTAGTGATCATGACACGCATTCTAGCATGGACCTGCCATTTAATCCAGAATCGCATGCGAATGTTCAAGACCATGTTTTGTCACAACTAACCAAATTAGTCTGCAATGCAGAAATACGCACTGTATGGAAAAGCCAAAGAGATTGGTATCACCTAGACCTTAATTGAAGCCTTCTTCTTTAACTCATAAAAGGTGTCCTCACAAGGTTCTGACATAAACTTGACTGTATCAAAATCCACCATCTTAAAACTTAGATGTCTGAATACAATAACACTCTCAAGGTAAACGCTTAAATTCACTTCACTTAAATTCGCCTCCTGGACAGGCCTCCAATTTCTGTTATGGTAACTATCCAAAGAGTCTAGAAGTTTTCAAAAGTTACTATTTACAGCTATATTACAATAAGCTCTAATCTTAAACTTGTGACTCACAGATTATTTTGAAATGGATGAGTCACAGTTCCAGAAAATTCTTGAAACAACACATTGCATGACATTGACCTTCGCAAACTTTCCAGATAATTCTGATCCTTGTAACAATATCCTCTGCATTTGTACAGCACAAGTAACAGGCATTAGTTTTAAACAACCTAAGACAGATGTTTTGGATCAAGCACTTTTGGAGATGCTGGCCTATAATTAATGCTGAAATTGAAGAAGGGAAGCTTGTGACATTTGTTAATTTATTTATTTATTATTTTATTTACTGCAATCAGAAACCCATAAGGGTTGAAACGTGTAACGCGCGTTCACAGCTTTCGAATATTCAGTGCTAAGTACCATATTTGAAAACCCCTCGCTCCAATTAAGTTCGCGCGAAAACATTGTTGGTATTGCGTCACGGTGTTCTTGCGAAATGATTGGTTGAATGTTTCTCTCTTGTTGTTCCAAATATGGTACAGTGTACTTAGCAAATTGAATATTCAGAAGCTGTTTTCCCAGCACACAAGGGGCCGTTACACGTTTCAACCCTTATGGGTTTCTGCTGCAATTTAATGGCAGAAAAACGTATATACAGGTATAATAAAGAGAGAGAAAAAAAGTCCATAAGGAGAGTCTGCAAAAGAGTCCCAGACCCCATGTAAAACCAGACCACCAAATACATACTTATAATACAATGGAGATACTTATTCTACAATAATAATAATAATAATAATAATAATCAATCCCCGTGTCCTTGAAATACCAGGTTGGCATTATTTGGCTGGGTACAGCCATGCCTCATGGGCAGGAGGGGCTCTTAAGTCTTGGTCAACAGACCTCCTAGAGATGGTTTCTCAAAAGAAAAAAACTGGTGGTAGTCACACCTTAAAACTCCACCCTCTTATGAGTGAAAATGTCTAATGATAAGTTATCAGACAACGGCATGAATGAGGCCGGAACTACAAGTGAAGGTGTCTCGGCCAGCAGGTACTCAATAAGAAAGAATGGTCGGCTCTCCAAGCTGGAACTAAAGACGATAAGGAGAAGGATACAGCAGGAAGGTGAGGAAACCCATGAGATGGAAAATGCTACGAAGAGTGCTGATATAGACCAAAATGTGGTGGATGAGGTAGAGGGGGGTTTGGAAAATGGGCAAAATGTTGATTTTGTTGTGAATGAGACTGAGGACTTACCACCTGAAGACAGGACAATTATAGACCAAATTAGAAAGATCATCGCTGAGGGTTTAGGAAACAACCATGGTTATTCATTTAAGAAAGTTGGTAAGAAAGTTGATAAGAAGATTGGAAGGAAAAACTAGGAAAGTAAACAAGGCAATCAAGCATGTGGCGACAAAGGACATAACTGAATGAAACAATCTGATCAAAGCTGCTAGTGTATGGGTTGCTAGACAGTTGGGTCTAAAAAAGCCGATGAGAGGTAAGAAAGTGGAACCATGGTGGAAAAGAAGAATCGAGGGAGATCATAAGAGAATAAGGAGGGAAGTGAACATATTGGAGAGGGAAAAACGAGGAGAAATCAAATGAAAACGAACTGTTCAAGAACTGGAAAATAAATACAACATTAAAAGAAAGGGGCTAACATAAATTCCCAGTTCAATTCTTCATAGACCATTTTCTGGTCGCGTCTCAAACATCCGATTTTGTTGGTATTGTGTTATTCTTTGTTCGTATCGTTTGAGTTTTGCACTGTTTGCCAACAACTTTTGTTTAAGTTCTTCAATTACCAATACACCTTATTCCAAAATGGCCGCTGATTTATGCGGATACAAACTGGCCCTCGTTGCCTCTTTTGCGTATGCAAC
>NC_090884.1:20933940-20936440 GCF_036669925.1 Montipora capricornis | reverse complement strand
CCACACTCTCAGATGGATTTATGAGCCCAAGACCTCCCATATGCACCGGCAATGCTACTAGATCGCGCTCTGCCTCAGAGCAGTTACGTCCTGTGAGCGATGGTATAAGCACATCCGAGATTGAACGCTCTAAGGGCTGCAGTAGGTTCCCGATATGCGGTAGTGTTCTCATGAAATACGTCCACCGATGTCTAAGTCCAAGCGTGAATGCTGCGTAACTAGCTTGTGGCTGAGATCTGGCAAACTCTGCCAACCACGTCACTTCTCCCACCCAATCTTGTACCTTGCTACCCACATATTGCTCAAGATAGGACCGTAAGCCCCAAGGTGTTTGCGCCCCTCGGTGGTGATGTTGATACCAGTCCTTGCAAACATTTCCTTCGCGCTGCCTTCCTTTTCCGGCTTAACAACAAGCCAACACTTCTTAGGATTGGGGTAGTATCCAAGGGGTGGACCAGCCTCTCTCAACTCATCCCACCATTGCTTAACCTCTTCCAGGGGTCCTGCTTCAGTGGCATCATCTGCGAACCAACATTGTTTTGCAGTGCTACGGTTATGAAGTAGCGATATTAACGGTTGTAAGCTAATTGCGTACATTAACATAGCTAAACGGACTCCTTGTGTAGTTCCTTCTGCAGACTTGAGCTCATTACCACCAACCACATGTAAGTAAGTGTACATGTATGTAAGTGATGGTTACGTAGGTGGCGATCAATGGGCATAGCACTCTGATATTATTTAGTGCGGCGGCTCTGTTTAGTGAATTGAAGGCGTTTGAGGCGTCAACTAGTAAGGCGGCATCAGTTTCATCGGCTTCAAAGATATTGTGCATGGCATGTACTGTGGCTTCCCCGCCACTCTTCTGACCAGCGCATACCTGCGTGGCCCCACTAACGTTAATCACATCTTGTTTTGCGACTGTAGTGACGCATTTGTCAATTATTCTTCTAATCACCTCGCCATTGCCTTTGTCAAGCGGAATAAGGCGACTGGCTACGATAGGCTCAATGGTCAGTGGATCAACAAATTCTGTGCACAGCCTTCTTGTGAGTGTAGCAATAGACTCGCATAGATTGATAATTGATCTCTTAAAAGACTTGCATGCCAAAATCCTCATGAAACCATTGGCGTCCACACCCAAAGGGCTGGTACACTAAGTCAGGTATGTCTTCCACAGGTCTGAACAACAGTGACCCTAGCTTAGCCCTATTTGCATCAGGGTGTTTTTCTCTTAGTTGCCTCACAACATCGTCGGTCAGCGGTAATACTACTCCGCTATCATCCGCACTAAGATATTGCAGGGCTGAATTAATCTGGCCCTCCATGACCAACTTTGCAAAAATGCACGCTTTATTGGGTGGATCATTCTTCTTCAACTTCGATAAGCGCCGTTGAATCATTCTCCCTTTGCGTAATAGAGACTCAATCTCGCCATTTCTCCAGTGTTAACAGTTTCTCAAGGCATTCTTGATATTCCTTTGCTTTCGACCGCTGACTAGGCTTTTGTAGCACAACAGCGAGGAGAAAAGTTGCGGCTTTTAGCGCAAGGTGTTGCATGGGTGATCTATTGTTCCAGTCGTTGTTAACTGGTCAATAAAGTCATGACCAGTTTTACCGTATAGGACTAAGAAGGTGTTTTTTCTCCATGTTGTTACTTCGTTGTATGCTCCATCAATCGTAGCAGTGCTGATTGTTATCATTCCCCCGTTGGAATTTTGGCCCCAGTTAACTGATGCTGGCAAGTTGACAGTCGTATAATTGGGTAAACACTCAGTAACATCATCAGACACATCCGGCCAATGGCCCATTGTAATTCTGCTTTCCTCTGGGATTTGCTGCGGCCCTGTGCTATGCAAAGATAGGCCTCTTGTTGGAGAATTAGCATTTCCACTTTCTCTGTTTTGGTTGTTTTGACTTTCATTTTCAATATTTTCCTGACTAGAATATTCACTTGTAGAGGTGATATTCCCCAAATCCTCGACACTTCTCTCTCTAATGGATAGATCTGTTACATTATTTCTTTTTTTCTCTAGCCTCGCTGCCTGGTCCCAATCGTATAACAATAATACCGTATTTACCCGTGTATAATACGCACTTTTTTCCGCTAATAATAATAAGGAGTACTTGAAAATATTTGACAAGAAGACAACCTAGTTTTGGAGAATCCTGAGAAAGCGTACTTGAGGAGACTGTCGATCAGATGGTCAAGCCCCTTATCAGATTACAACAAGATCTTGGCAACTAACCAGTTTGCCTTGCCGGCTATGACTTATTTCATGTGGACACAAGTCTGGCCGATTGCTGAACTCCAACGACTTTACTGAGAGAGTAGAAAGTGTATGGTGGAGAATGGAGCGAAACACCCCCTGGGGTTGACAGAGCTGTTGTACCTGCCTAGGAGATTGGGAGGAAGAGGTCTTAAGTCGGTGAAAGTGGAATTATTAAATTACCCGTGCTTCACGCTAGTAATAGAAAACCGTTCATTTATTCTACAACGAAA
>NC_090884.1:20926440-20928940 GCF_036669925.1 Montipora capricornis | reverse complement strand
CAATTTACATTATCAACTCCGTTGATAAAACCAAATGTTTGATCCAAGGAAAAGATTGACCCCATGTGTTGACAATTATTTTAGGGTGGGGGTGTTTCAACCTTTGTGTACATGCGTGCATAAACAAACATATGGTCAGATATTTCCAGCTCAAGAAACTTAAATTAATGTACTTAACAAATGCCGGCTTGTTTGTAATCACCAAGTCAATCTCAGTGGCAGAATCATTGGTCACCCCAGTTGGCAGATCATTTGCGACTACATGATTGAACTGTTGCAGTGACGTCTGCAATCTACTTTTTGAACTTTAAACCAATAATATAAAAGGGTAACCAACAACCTGAAGAACACCACTCCAGGGTGTACCCTCTGAAACGACCAATACAAGCAAGTTTAGTCATGGGCAATAATGGTAAATTAGGTGGATAAGCTCTTAAAGGTGTTTCAACCTTTAGTTGGTCAATGGCCTAGTAAGTTAACACACTCCTAGATATCCAATATTCTCCACATAAATGATAAATAAAAATGGTTTCTGTGTAGTGGAAGTGCACTTAGCTATCAAGCTAGTTCACAGGCACCCCACTTTTAATCATCTGAAAATAACAATTCAAATCAACAGAAACATGATTAAGAAACCCAAATGAAAAGACACAACCAGTTGTCTATTTACAATGCATGGGAGAGTTGAACCTGGGACAACCGGAAACAAATCCAAACCAGAGGTTAGAACAGGATTTTAATCCAGGGCAACTGAAAGCAAACCCAATGCCCTAACCACTGGATCACACCGCCTACTTGTGATATCCAGCCTCATTAAAGACAAGAACAACTACCTCAGGCATTGGGCTTCGGCAAGTTTGCATGGAAGACTGTTTATAACAGCTGGCTTGGCTTCATCAAGCATGGAACAAATGCTTTCCAGTGTTTCACAATAGAGGGTACGTGCTTGTTCTAATTTGTCCTTTAACTTGGATGTTGGAGTCTGTTGAAGAAATCAGAGTATTGCATTACATATTGCTGCTAAATTTAAGATTACTTAACGTGAAGCACACCTTGCATACTGCAGATCCCAATTTACCTGTTCTTTTAGATAAATAAACCTGAATGTAAATTCCTGGAGTTTGACTAATCAAATAATTCTGCAAACAATTTTGTGTGCCACTACTCAAGTGTAGTAGCAGACACAAACCACTGATTGGATTGACACTTGCCCACTCTCTCACAGCAATAAAATTTCTTTAAGGTGAATATTAAGGTGAATATTTGGGGTGCAGGGATGGCGCTGTGGTGAGAGCACTCGCCTTCCACCAATGTGG
Source organism: Montipora capricornis (assembly GCF_036669925.1). Taxonomy (NCBI): domain Eukaryota; kingdom Metazoa; phylum Cnidaria; class Anthozoa; order Scleractinia; family Acroporidae; genus Montipora; species Montipora capricornis. Next base: position 20,927,624 of record NC_090884.1, on the reverse strand, counting down.
CCTGGGTTTGATTCCCAGACTCGGCGTCATATGTGGGTTGAGTTTGTTGGTTCTCTACTCTGCCCCGAGAGGTTTTCTCCGGGTACTCCGGTTTCCCCTCTTCTCAAAAACCAAAATTTGATTTGATTTGCGTTAACTTGTTAATTTCAATTTAGAGTGTCCCCGCTTAGTGCTCTATGGTGCTAGAAGATTAGACACTTAAATAAAGTTCCTTCCTTTCCTTTATATGAAGTAAGATTGTTTTGGTGTTTTTTTGATCGATAATTTGAAAAAAAAAAAGGACTTTCTTGGCCAAAGTTTAAATTGGTTTATACAAACACTACTTATTCAGGGATGCAACAACAGTCACAATATTTCTGTTTCTTTCTTGTTCCCCACAAGGACATACAAGGGGAATTCCATCATTGTTAAAGTTATTGGTATTTGTAAAGCAATGTTAATGTTAAGTGATCTCACTCAACACTACAATGTAGCAGATTTCGGTTTTTGTTTAGTCTTCCCTGCTTGATTGTACATTGGATTTTTGGGATTGTTGTTTTTCCACCATGCATTATAAGAGAAAAAATGAGAAAATCTGTGGCATCTGTTGTAGGCCTTTGACTGGAGAGTCAGAGGATTTCCATAGACCAACTCAAGTGCATGCCAGGGACATTTCTATCATCATTTTATGAGGAAAATAGAAGCTGATATTTCCTTCAAGTTCAGTTGCTATTGGACGGGTTTTGAGCATCATTCACAATGAAGGTCTGTTAATCAAACTGTAATGATATCATGTTTAGATGACCCAGAGTGCTCGAAGAGTGAGCGGCAAAAAAGCACACGTTAGAAAGCAACAGCATTTATCTCTTGCTGTTATTACCACCGAGTTATTAAAAGCATTATTACACAAGCTTGAAACTTTATATGACTTACAGTAACATACAGGGGTGAATACCATTGAACAATCAACAATCGGTAAAACTTACGTATTTGCAAAGTGGCTGAAGCAATGCAGGAGAAATGTTGTTGTTCCTATAGTAAACCAAAGAAGAGTGCACTCACAAAAACATAAAACAAGGTCATTTGTTCGAAACTAGATCAGCAGACAGACCATGAAGGTTTTTTAAATAATAAGTTACAGTATAGCATAGAGGACAAAATTACTAAAAGGTGATTGGCTGAGATAGAAGGCATTTTCCATTAAC
>NC_090884.1:20908940-20916440 GCF_036669925.1 Montipora capricornis | reverse complement strand
ACGGTAAAAACGGCCGCAAACAGAATATCTGAACTAGTTAATCACACTAGATTCTGCATCACTGCATCTGTAAATATAGTTTTGCATTCGCTTAAGATCTCCTTATCCGTAAATATATATTTTTGGTAATTTGTTCTTAGTTGAGTAATAGTATCTTGTTTACAATGTCTCTTTTCTAAATTAAAAAAAATATTTGGTATTTTTCTCACCCTCATTATACCACTGAGATTTTGATCCCAGGATCGCACCTTTACAGTAGTTTGATATTCAAGTTGTGTCCATGGCCTTTGTTTTTGAGGGTCATCCAATGATACGCTAGATAACTGCTTTTCTAAAGTTGTATAAATCATCTGTTCAATTACATTTTGTTTCTTAGCCATTTGCTTTTTTTTTTAATTGCGCAGACAAGTAATGCAGGGAGACGATGATACCGATAATGGCTGAACAAAGCATTCGCAAGCTTGACCTCGGGGCTCTTATAGTGTGTGCAGGCCCGAACAAACAAGCGCTTGATCAAACTTAGGTTTGGCAGATTAATGCGCAGAGCCTCCTATTTGAACGGATTCATTTAGATCACTTAGGCAATCGGACAAGCCAGCCCAAACAGGCGATGCATATTCCAAGACAGAGTGTTCTAGGCTGCAGTACACTTGCAATACCTCTTGACTTGATAGACCTGATTTAACCAGAACCCTTAACACATATAGACGTTTGCGCGCACGTTTGACAATATAATTATTCACAATGACAGCTCCACGACAAGTCAGACGCAATGTACACCCCTAGTATCTTATGGGTAGAAACCTGCTCTATGGGCAAGCCATTGATGAATATTGGGGTTGTTGGAAAGGGCTTATACCTGAGGAACTCAATAAGCCATGTTCTGCTGAGAAAGTGCCGATTTCATTTGCTATTATTGGCAGCATACTGAATGAATACCTGTGAATGATCTCAACTATTGTTAGGTCATCTACATATTTTGCTCTTAGATTCCAGTTACTAGTTAACTAATTGCCACGTGGAATGACTGCAGGAGACAGTGCATTGCATAATGACAACCTCTGAGACCTATCGGACAGAAACGACCCCACCCATCTAACGAGGACCTCGTGAACACCCAGAGAACGTAATTCTTCTATCAGGACATTATGGTCCACAAGGTCAAAACCCAGCAATATTGGATAAGTTCTCTCACAATTCGTCCCTGATGCCATTTTTCAAGACTCTCCTTTAGGTCGTGCTGAACTCCCAAGAAATTAGAGCCATTATCACAACAAATCTCTTTCACTTCGCCTCTATGATTGATGAAGCGCGTCAGGCACATGACAAAATCATCTGTGTCCATTGAGTTAACAACTTCCAGGTGCACACAACGGGTAGTTAGACAGGTAAAGAGACAACACCAACGCTTTGCGGTCCCTCGGCCACATTTGACGCACAGGGGGCCGAAAGGGTCCATACCTGTGTATGAGAAAGGTGGTTCATATGCCATGAGCCATGCTTCCGGTAAAGGCGCCATCTGTTGGATCATGGGTTTAGCGAGGGCTTTCTTGCTTCTGATGCATCAGCTAAGGACTGAGCGAACCAGAATGCAAATTTGAGGAATCCAGAAGTCTTCCCGCAACTTGGCAGTCACATGCTCATGCCTCAGATGACCAATGAAATGATGGACATGATGAACAATCATCTCAGCTACAGCATGATTCATGGGCAGAATGATTTGTCGGCCCATGGCAGATTCGGATACTCTTTTCTGGCCGTGTCCATTGACTCTTAGTACTCCCTGGTCATCCAATCCGGGATTTAATGCTGCAATCTTGCTTGATGCTCTGATGGCACCATTTGACTTCAGATCCTTTATCTCCTGTGCATATGCTGAGCCCTGAACAACCTGCAACTGTAGCCACACTCAAATCATCAACAGTTAACCCTCCAGTCTGGACCTTCCCTTTATCTTTAATGAACTGCGTAAATCGTAAGAGCCATGCTACATTGCACCTAAGGCGGGTCCAATCTGAGCAGGTTATTATAAGGACTTGGAGAAGGTCTTCCATAGGATCTTTGATGAGTTAAAATTTCGAGCTTCCTTTCTTCGTTGCAACCGAATCAGGAGTCAGTTTCAGAGAGTGCACACGAGTTTCTTTCGTCAGTTCCAAATCTAAAAGAGGCACAGTTCTAAACTCTTGTTTCGGCCAGGAATGTTCTGGCCCCACAGAAAGTCAGGTCCACGAAGCCAACTGTGGTCAGCGGTCAGAGAAGATGGGGTTAATTCCCTTGACACAGTCTGCAGGATTGAAAGTCCCTGGCACATGATTCCAATAATGCATGGGTGAGTGCTCCTTTATTTCTTCAACTCTGTTGGCTACGAAGGTTTGAAGTCTTCGTTTCTGCTTCTTTAGATAGTGCAGAACAATCTCACTATCAGTCCATAAGAATGTCCTGTCAATGTTCAGTTCTAATTCTTCTCGCAGCATTTTACACACATGAGTTGCAAGTACTGCCACCTGCAACTCTAGTCTGGGAATACTGACAAACTTCACTGGTGCGTCTCTAGCCTTCCGCATGACGAGGGTACAATGAATCCGATCATCCGGGTACTCCGCTCGCAGATAGGATGATGCACCATACCCAACTTTTGATGCGTCTGAAAAGACATGGAGCTGCAACTTGCAGTCTCCCGGGTCACTATCTTGCAGAAAATAGGATCGCGGGATGCGCAACTGAGACAAGGAAGGTAGTTGAGTCTTCCATGATCTCCACTATTCACCAAGAGGCTCGTCCCATCCAACATTAGCCTTCCACAGGACTTGCACCAAACTTCTTGCAGCCAGCGCCAAAGGTGCAGCAAACTTTAGCGTGTCGAGCAAGGAACAACCAGCAGACAAGATGCCACATTTGGTCTTGGGGTGGTTGAGATGCCTTATTTTGAAGACGAGAGTATCCTCTCCAACAAACCAAAGTATCCCCAGTGCTCTTTCAACGGGCGGATCTTCCAAATCAAGGTTGAACCTTTGGTTGGACAGCTTGTCACTTGGAACTGTCTTAAGCACTTCCTTGAATATGACATAAACTTAGTCAGGTTGAAACTATCTTGGGCAAGGATGTCGACCATATCTCGGGCCAGGTGAATGGCTGACTGCTTATCATTCTCAGAAGGGTGAGCATCATCAACATAGAAATTTCCCTTTATAGCTGCTGTGACACTGGGGCTGAAGTCATCAGCATTGTCCAGCAACACGAAACTGCTTAGACCAAAACCATACCGAAACATGTGACCTAATCAATATCAATTTGCAATTCATTCATTCCGCCGCTAGTCGGCCCAAAGATAGAGCTCTATGGGTTTTGGGTCCTGGGATGACTCCAGAACTAGACTCTAATGGGACAAAAATGCGCTGTCAGATCTGATAAGAAGTTGCTGAGGTGCTCAGCAAGTATACCCGGGGAAGTTAAGGTGTCATTACGCATCTGATAAAACCAGTCATGAGAGTCCCTTTGCCCTGCAATTCCCTTGATCTCTGTCCACCAGCGTTTAACATTAGTGTCTTTCAGAGCGGCAACCTTGTTGTTAAAATAATTATGCTTACAGATCTTACATACATATTGCACATTGGCACACCATTGTTTATACACTCACAAATTTTTGCCATGAATAAAAAGAGCCTTCTGTTGCTTCTTGATTGGTCCTTTCAAGGTTTGTCACTTGAGCAGGACCCGACACCTTTCAGGGGAAGAAAACATGCCATATTTATTCAAGACATTAGACCATTCATACTGCCTTATCCACCTTCCAAAGTCGTTTATCCTACTTGGACGGAGGTATCTAGTGTACACATGTTGATTCGATGGGGCATGCTGATGTAGGGCGGTTAGAGGCTTTATCAATGAAGTGTAGTGGTCACTTCGGCCAAGTTTCGGTAGTCATAGCGGGGATGAAAATAAGTTCGGTCTATTAGTTAGGCACCAATCAAGAGTCCCAGTGTCCCTAGTCAACACTTAAGTTGTGTAAGACCAGTGGCATATTTCACCTGTCTCTCAATAATGCCGGTACTAAGAGAGATGAAATCGCAAAACAAATAACAACGAGGCTGTCAGGATGTTTACATAAAAAATGCGTCTGTGCTTCACTTCATGTGGTCAATCAGGTTTTCCACCAAGCCCTTGTTCGGGGGGTGGTAAACAATTCCTAGTACGATGACCGAGACTGCTCAGGGAATGCAATAAGGTCTGATTGTTAGCTGACGAGATTCTATCGCAGGAATTTCATAATCCCTTAACCTCTGACAAGGAGTGCAGCAGCTCACATAAGCACAGACACCAACACTGCCACTAGGCGAGTATTGCATCTGAAAACATTCTCGTTATTTGAAAATTAAAGTTGTCATTGAATAGCACTGCAACAGCAGCCTTTTCACTAGAACAGCAACTGAATAAGGGTTGATAGCCCCATTCAGCTTGCCAGTCGTGCATACTTTAGTACAATGGGCTTCTTGAATAAAGTGTATGGAACCAATTAAACATTTCCTGTCTCTTAAGCCTGTTCCCTAATCCTCTCACATTAATTGAACCCAGTTTCATCTCCATTTCCAGCATTTACATTAAAATGAATGTTGTTGACCACTTTCCTCCATAAGCACCTCCAGTTATTCCGAGTGTAAAATACATGCATAAAGCAATAATTGTGAAACATAAAACATAGAAAATAGAGTTACAGAACAATACCCCAAAACATGTTTAAAAAGAAAAGTAAGGCTTTGTAAGGCAGCGATGTAACTGCCGTGTCTTATTCCAAGTTGGTAGAAAGACATTAAGCGTCCACAATAATGTCAACAACCAAAGAATTAAAAAAACAGCTCCTACAGCTAATAAAAAAAGATCAAATTTAAAATTTAAAGCAATAATTTAGTCTCGGAAATTGCTAATACTAGGTAGTGACAATGGATATTCGAAGATTAGGCAAAGAATATCACGTATATTGAACTACGTCTATGAATAGCTTGTATGGTTCCTATCTGCTAAAAGCTGCACGCTTCCAACATTTTCGGGATGAACCTCTTGCAAATTTCAATCACTTGCCTTGGCAGGTCAACACCAATTCCTAAACCTTGTTTCCCCGCAATAGAAGAACAATGGGCAAAAACATTTTCACGATCTTTATTGCTCTGGGTTCTTGCTCTGTTTCCCAATTCTATGCACTCGTTGAAACTCTATATCACAGGCTTTTCTCATTCCCAATTTAGTTTGTAAAAAATTATACAGGATCTCAGTAGTATCTTCATCGGGAGTCTCTTCATAGATTCTGTAGAACCATAAATTTTTGCGGCTTTGGTACACTTCATAGTCTAAAAGTTGTAATCAAAGTTTGTTTGGTTCATCCTCGGTTTTTTCCCCCAGGCCTTTACTTTTGCTTGTTCCTCTTCAACGTCTTTGTTTAAGCTAGCCACGCTGTCCTTTAATATATTTATCTCGCTTGTTAAGTTTTTTAAATCCGCTCTAATTTGGGCCACTTAAATTTGATCTGCAAAACAGCATTTTGTCGACGGACTGTTGAAGAAAGCGAATTTGCGAAGTTATTGCATCAAGTTTCGATAACTTTGAGAGCGAAATCTTCAGCCAGGCTCAGTGCTGTTAAAACGACGCCTCTGTTCTCGATGTTAATCTCTTCTCCTCTTTTCTTCGCTTGAAATCAGGAGAATAACTGCTGCTCTTTCTACTTTTTCTTTTGATAAAAGAAAGCAATTCCATATGATAAAATAATAAATAATTTGGAAGATTTTGAAGGGAGCTCACACTTTCATGACTTCACAGATTCATGCTCCCTTTTAGGCTTGGCTAAATCTATATATTACTGCATGCTAATGCACTAATGGTTTACAGCGGCCAAAGACCTTAGAAATATAACTATTGTCAAAAATGAGCTAAACACAATAATCATTATGGAGATCAAACTGCCTTAACTCCATGACAGAAATGTAGGCATGTTCAGCTCCTGGAGAAACACAAACAGATGATATGTACTTACACAACCAATGACATTTGTGACATTCCCTCATTATCATTATCATGTGCACTAAGACAGTTTTCCTCTGGTGAAACTGGGGACCCACTGGGATAAAAAACATCAGGTAAAGAAGGGGTGCCTGGGTACGGACTATCATCATCACCATTATCACCAACAATCTGGAAAAAATACAACAACAAAAGTTTACATTGAGTGTGTTGACTGTAGTTAAATTTTTTAGACACCCTAAGACTTAGAAAATTCTCGCAATAACCCTGCTTTAATCATATCACAATGAAATTTGTCCCTTCTGAAGGAAGACAAGAACTCATTCCTTGAACAAGTCTAAAACATGTCGGCTAAGTGTTGCATCCTATGCCATTGTTTGTGCAGGTACAGGTCAGGATGATGGAAAGTACTGAGTGGCAGCAGCAAGACTTTCGACTTTCCCATTGGCAGATTTTTTTAGCAGACGGTTTGGAGGTACTGGTTCAGCCATAAAACAAGTGCTCAGATTCTCCACCATCAGAAGGCAGCAGTTTAGATCTGCTACAGCTTCCGGCATGAAGGTGCAAAGGGATTCATCATCTAGTTGACCTCCTGCCTGCCCAAGAAGTACAGACAGGATGGCGGGCATTGTCTTCATCTGCCTCTCCCAATACCAGCCATGTGGCTTGTGGACAGGACATTAAACTTGGGGTTTAACTTATTACAGTGTATGGTCCAGCAGAAAGCCACGAACTTGAGCCTAAGCCATGGATTTCAGAGCCTTCAACAGCTCCTTCTCAGCCCCCAAATGGTTGGTGCCCATTTTATTTGTCTGATGGGACCATGGCAGAACATAAAACGGCACAAGGGAGTCAAGAATAAGATGATTTTCAAGGAGGCAACAATTTCCAAATTGACGGCATGAGAATACATAAAGGAAAACAGGTCACCAAATCGTTTCAGGATCTTACTTAATGTACATATAAGTAGGGCCCAGAAAAGTCCATGCTGAAAAAAAAAAGGAGCTGCTTCTAGTCTGTTTTCCAGGCAATCTGCCAATCTTTGTAGATGTGGGGTGCTACTGCCGCACAGAGTCAGTACCATTTTGACTGCGAATCACTTAGCAGCATACTCTATCCTTGATGACTGCCGATGCTTTACAAGCAGAGGCATAAAACGATTCTTGCTTGGAAGAATGATTCTTACTGTATGGCACAGGAGCACATTTACGTGTAATTCAACCAGCAAAGAGTAAGATGCCTTGGCCATCCAAGAAAGAACCAAGGCAATAAAGGTTGCTTGTTTTTTTTTTTTCATGGTTATCTGACGTGTCCTCACAAGGTTTCTGGCCGTGTTCTTGTCCAACACTTTCATGGACAGCGGCATCTTGATTTCTTTGATAAAGACGTCCCTTTGAAAACACTTGATTGTCCATTAACTTCTGTATTATTGCCTATTTTGGTCTCATGATAGAACAACAGCCATAATGATGATGATCATTAATAAGATGA
>NC_090884.1:20888940-20901440 GCF_036669925.1 Montipora capricornis | reverse complement strand
TTTCTCCCTTTTTCCAGAGACGGTCTTTTCCTTAAATAAAACGCAACTAGAAAACAATGTCCCAAAATGTCCAATGTTCTACGCTTGAACAGAAAATGTTCAGGGCATATAAATGTCTATGTCCAGTGAGCATAAGCTTAGTACAGTCTAGGTAACATAGTCTTTCAGATAGTCTGGTCGCCTCCGATCACGCCTTGGTCTGGCTACAGCTGCTGAGGACTCAGTTGGTTTGTTCTGTTCCGTTTTGTCACTGCTGTTGGTTTCGACCATTTCCTCTGTGCTGGAGATAATCTCCTCTTGGACTGACTGAGGGTTGGCATTCAGCAGGATTTTCTCTCTCCAATCCTCTGTGTGGACCATTTGTTCCTCTTCTTTTGCTTCAACAATACATGATCTCCTACAATGAAGTTGTGTGCCTTAGTGTTCCTGTTCTCAGTATTCTGTTTGAGCTTCTCTTTGTATCTCTCATCCCTCTCATTGATGGCTGTGTCATGAGCATTCTCGCTGCTCTCCCCCGTTTGATGGTCTAATTTGGTTCTCACTTGTCTGTTCATGAGGGCTTCATAGGGTGCTATTCCGGTGGCAGGGTGTGGTGTTGAGCGGTAGCCTGTCAGCATTTCTTGAATAGCTATGCTGCTATTCCCGCCTTTAAGGTGGGTGATCTGCTCTGTCTTATTAAGCAGTTTCATGAAGCTTTCCGCTTCGCCATTAGCACGCGCATGTTCTGGGGTGACTCGATGATGGTGGAATCCCTCTGTTTTAGCGAACTCTGCAAACTCTCTGGAATTAAACGGTGGTCCGTTGTCACTTTCCAGCTGTCTTGGGGTGCCATGAGTGGCAAACATTGTTTTGAACTTTTCCTTGGTTGGTTGAAAAGCTGTTGAGTGGGTCTTCGGGACTTCAGGATATCTTGTTCTCTTGTCTATGGCTACTAGATTATGATGGCCATCAGGGTATGGTCCACTGAAGTCTACAGCTATGACATCCCACGGTTTCTTGGGTATGTCTGTGAGTTTGATGGGTTCCTGCCTGTGCTGCTTTGTGGTAACGTGGCATTCGTAACACTGTCCAATGATCTGTTCGATCATGGTGTTCATGGTTGGAAACCAATACTTTGCTCTTATCATTTGCTTTGTTTTGGTCGTTCCCAGATGTCCGAGGTGGTGTGCAGCCTTAATGACTTGTCTCTGCAGGCTTCTGGGGATGATGATCTGATTCATACGAAAGAGTAGGCCATCCACTGTATACAATTCATTCTGCACACTGTAGAATGGTGCAATGTCTGGGTCCTTTTTGTAACGTTCCCAGTCCCCCGTCAGTATCCTGGCGGACAGTTTTTGAAGTTGGGTATCTTTGCAAGTTTCTTCCTTGATCTGATCTACAACGACAGCATGCTCGGCTTTCAAGACATATTTGATTACTCTCTCTACAGCATCCTTTCCTTTCACTGGCAATGGGTGCCTTGACAGGAAGTCAAGGGGGTCTGCGTCATCTTTTCCAGGCTCATAGATAAGCTCGAAGTCGACATCTTGCATTCCCATCACCCATTTTTCAATTCTCGGTGGGAGTCGCATGGCTGCCTTGTTAAACAGTGGGAGCAGTGGCTTGTGGGCAGTGATGATCTTGAATTTTGGTGCTCCAAGGAGGTAAATGCTGAACCTGTTCTTCGCCCAATGTACTGACAGGGCGTCTTTTTCTGTCTGGCTGTACCGTTTCTCCGTGTCGGTTATGGTACGACTAATGAAGTGAACTGGCTGGAGACCACAACCTGTCTCTTGGAATAATCCGGCTGAGAGCCCTTCATGGAAACTGGCTTCCACTCTCACAACGATTGGTCTAGCTGGGTTGAAGTATGCCATTGTGCTTTCACTAGTTATGCTTGCTTTCAGGTTCTCAAATGCTTCATTCTCTTCTGCTCTCCATTTGAACTTTGTATCTTTGTGGGTTAGCTTTCGCAATGGTGCAGTTAGTGATGCGTATCTTGGGATGAACTTTGAAAGGTATCCCGTCATGCCAAGGAAACCGCACCGCTTCTTTTGATTTTGGTGGACTGCTTTCTTTGACAGCTCTGATTTTGTCTGGGTTTGGCTTTAATCTGTCTTTCGTGAATTTGTGTCCGTAGAACTCTATCTCCTCGACTCCAAACTGGCACTTGTCAGGATTGAATGTGATTCCAAAATCCATTGCTCTATGCAGGACTGCTTCCAATGTCTTGTTGTGCTCCTCCATGTTTCGTCCTCCTAGCAGGATATCATCCCGTTGGTTGAGGCATCTTGGTATGTCTCCAAATATTCGGTAGATAGCTTCGTCAAAGAGATCTTGCGAGGCTTTTGCTCCAAAGATTAGACGTTTTGGTCGCATGTTCCCCCACAGGGTGCTAAAAGTGGCAATTTTTCTGGATCGAGTAGGAGTTGGTGGTACCCCTGCCGCATGTCAAGTTTGGAGAACACAGTGCAATCATGGAATTTGTACATGAAGTCTTCAACAATAGGTCCCTGGGTGATCTTATTTCTTTCCATGAATTGGTTTGGTACCCTGAGGTCCACACTGGCCCTGATCATGTGCGGTTCAAGTTTCTCCTTGTCTACAGTGTTGAACTTCGGCTTTGGTTGAACAACCAGGGGTGAGCACCATGTGACTGCCTCGCCTTCAGGAACTTCTTCGAATATCTCCTCTTCTACACATTGGCCCAGCCATTGCTTCAATGGCTCTTGCAGGTAGTAAGCCACTGGTCTCGGTCTTTGAGCTACGGGCACTGCTTCTGGTCTCATGCTGAACTTCGCATAGAACTCTTTTCCATTCTTAATGTCTCTAATCTTCCCGATACCCTTAAATACGTCACTGTATTGATCAGTCATTTCTTTGCTTCCAGGTTTGAGATCTTTATCTCGCTTGACACTTTTGACGTCTGGTGGTTCTTCCTGGATTCTCAAGTCATTGGTCTCGGCGAAAGAACCATCTGCTCTGATCTGTAACATACCCAGCTCTTGAAGGGTACTTTTGCTGATGAGGGGTGGGGAGTTGATTCTTCCTCTGGTCACAACAAATCTTGCGACTGCTCAACAGGTCTGGTTCCTTATTGTGGCTGTGAACTCTCCTTTCACGGGTAGCTCACTCTGCAAGGTGCTTAACTTTACTCTGCTCGGTTGTAGTGTAAGTTTCACACTGGACCGGTTTGTCAATGCTTTAAATTGGTGTTCATCCATGACATTTACTTCTGCTCCGCTGTCAGGCTCAGCTCTTACATCAACATCTTCTATCTTCACTGATACGGTTCTGTCTTCACCATCGGTTTTGATTTTCTTCACTTGTTTCAGGTGTCTTACGGCTTGGCAGAAGAACTCGTCATCGGAACTTGTTGACTTGTCGGCATCTTCTCCTTCAGTGGTTCTTTTTACACGGCGCTTGTGCCTTGAATTCTCTGGTGGCTTGTGATCGCATTTTTGGTCGTTGCCTTTCTTACTGTTGTGCGGGCCTTTGGACTTACACACTGAACTGAAGTGGTTGAACTTTTGACATTTCATACATTTTTTCCATACGCTGGACAGTTCTTGCCTTCCTCGTGTATGCCTGTTTGTCCGCAGTATCCACAAGGTTGCTTTCCTTTACCGCTTTGTTTGTCCTTGGGTGAATGCCGCTTCTCGAAGCGTCGCCCAAGTTTCTTCACGTCTTGAGGAATTTTCATGTTGCTTATTTGAAGTGATGTGTCTTCAATTTGAGCAGCTTCGGTTAAAAACCGTGTCAAATCCCATTTCTTGTTGATGGCTTTTTGTATAAGCGATCGATTCTGTGTTGTTTGGATGAGGTGTTCCAAGATTCGTTCATCGCAATTGGCTTCGAATTCGCAGTCATTGGCTTTCTCCCTCAAACGTGCAGCGTACGCGTTCGTTGTTTCGTCATGTGTCGGTCTCATTTTGAGGAATACGTATCTCGCATGGTGTTTATTTTTCTTCGGTTTGAAGTAGTTATTTACCTTCTTTCTCAACTTGTCGTACTCGTTAGCGCCATCTGTCGGGGTTGGTAAACTTTTCTCCAGGCGAGCGATCTCTTTCCCGCCATAAATGATGAGTGCATCTTTCTTGTCGAGCGGTTCCGTAATCTTGAAGTATCTGAATTCCCGTTCGATTTCTTCAAGCCAGTCGTCCCACGCTTTCCCTTTTACTATCGGGTCATCTCCTGGGATAAATGGTTGAGATTTTAGATTTCTCGTTGCCGTGATAACTTGAACTGGAGCTGCTGCGCCGGCATCTGCTTGTTCCGTGTGAGACATGTTTTGTCGATCGATCGATTCACGTGTTGAAGTATTTTGCCCGCTTGCCTCTCTCGCTGGGCTTCAGACTTCGCTTGCTAGATTTCTCTTGTAATTCAACATGTTTATCCTCGTCGCCAGTGTAACAACCGCGAGTCTTCTCTGTTTAAATGCCGTTTAATAACATAAGCTATCACTTTGCCGACTACATCTCACAACGTGGCACTACAAAAGACGATACTTATGCACATGTGCAAAACTGAACTATACTGGAATTGTCGGAATGCTGGACTGGATATTACTGAAGTCTACTGCAGGTAAGGCCCTCCATAACCTTTGCTACTGTACAGGTAAGTGATATAGGCCTTAGATCTTTTTCAATGGAACCGGGTGGGGACACTTTAGGGATAGGCGAACAATAGATGATTTCAGAAGAGATGGTATATATCCCTCCCTTAAAGACTGGTTGTAGATATCACAAACAAGAGGAGCTTACTCCAAAGCAAAGTCTTTTAGAAGCCGGTTAGGAATGTTGTCATGCAGAAGAAAATTGTTGATAGCACTACCAAGTTCTGACATAAGCAGCTGGAACTTTAGCTCACACAAAGGGGCATTGAGAATTGGGGTCCAGTCATTTTGAGCCAGCGTCCAAGTGCACGCCATGTGCTATCCTGTATATCACACACAATAAACTTCTTTACTGTGTAAGCAGGCAAGGGAGCTGAGACTGGTTTACTAATGATCTGATGATCCAACCTTTGGTAGCTGAGAAATGGGGAATGGTTTGAATTTGTTTGTAAAGAACCAATCCACCGTACCAGTATCGCGGGTCTTGAAAGGTACAAGTTGATTCAGTTGATTCACTTGGGTTATGTATTCTACTCCAAATCCGGTTGAGGTGCAGTTGAAATCGCCAGTTAACACGACAAGAGCATTAGGTTGCTTCAACAGCAGCGCATCAAGATTCTTTTGTACACGATGACGCAGAATAACATTCTCGGGCTCTTGGTTACTAGTCGAGTGATAGATTTGCCTTGGCAAACTATGAGGTCTCATTGAAATCCATACCGACTCTACTTCCTCTTGATCGCAGGACTCTAGTAATTTACACGGTATTTTCTGGTCTAAGTAAATACATACTCCACCTCCTGTAGTATTAATAAGATCCTTGCGAAATAGATTAAAACCAGGAAGAGCAACGCAACAGTCTGGAATAGCAGGAGACAGCCAGGACTCTGTTATGCAAATAGCCCCAGCAGAGTTCAGTTCTGCAATTTGTTGGATCTCATCTACTTTTCTAGCAATCACTCTAATATTAGTCGATAGAATAGTAGGTATACCATACACCTTGGGTTCCTTTAGCTTCTTGATGTTCCTGAAAACCCCAAAGTTAACAGCGCGATAAGCGCTACATGTACATGTATGTTGTTGACAATCAGCACGTCGATTAATTATAGTTGGAATGGGATGTCTTCCAGATTCATTCCATCTCCTGTTGTTATGCCTGGGCCCACGATATCGCAGAAGACCATAGCGCTTGTTGTCTCAAATTCTGGTAAATTTAAACCTCCTTTTTGTTTAGGACCGATTACTTTTTGGTTTCTTACCATGCATTCCAAATAAAATTATCAATTAATTGGTTGGTTATATTTATAACATGTAGAGATGTATCTACACAGGCGCTTGAGAAGATAAGTTTTGACAACCTAGCGTCTTAGGTCTCTTTATGACTATATCTGGAAGAGTTGTTGAATTTTGTTTATCTTTTCTAACAGATTTTTAAGTTGTATGAAAATGATGTTCTTAAAGCATGGATAGGCCTCTGTGGCCACTGAACCTCAAACAGTGTATCCCATTCGAGGTTTTTTCCCAACCACATTACTTACGATTTGGATTGGTTACGTTTTAGCCCACTACACTCTTTAAACAGATCTAATAACTCTAGCAGTTTTCCAAGCGATTTTTCTTCTTTGCAGAAGGAGGTAGTATCATCGGCATATTGTGATGCTTTTTCTCTTTGTTCAGAATGTGAATGCACTTTATATCATCCTTTGCCCTAACTGAACAAGAAAGCACTTCAGCAGCTAAAACAAGCAGTTAACCTGACAAGAGGCAGTCTTGTGTAACCCCTCTTTTTAAATCAAACGAGTTTGAGGCAAAGCCATTGCTGAATGTATTACTGGAGATATTTGTATACAGGATTTTAACCCACTTCTTGAAATCAGGTCCAAAATGAAAAGTATCTAGACCTTTGAAAAGCCACTCCCATTTAAAAGTCAAAGGCTTTTTCGAAATCAATAAACAGTGCAATTCCTTCTAGATTTTGAGCTGAAGTGAAATGGAGAATGTCAGATATAAGTCGACTATTCTGACCAATAAATCTTCCTTTTAACTACCCAGTCTGCGCATTCTTATGACTGTTGGTATAACCTATTGTCGTTTTAGAGCAAGAGCTTTAGTCGCAATCTTATAATCCACATTTAAGAGTGAGATACAGGTCTCCATTTTGTAGGTCTCCATTTTTTCAAATAAGATACTAAGTTTTTGTTCTTTTATGGAATAAGCCGTATGATACCTTCTCTTTGTGATATCGATAACTCTCCTTTGTGAAATGCGTAACGTTTTGGGGTGCCTTCTGGGAAATCTTTCGTAAGTGTGTTATTTTCGGTAATGTATATCACTGAAAAGTAATAAAATGAAGAATCCGAATACCGTTTATGAACATTTTAACTTTATTATGGCTTTCTTTAGCGCATGTGAAGTTTCAAACTCAAAACCACACATGTTCACTTTGCTGAATTACATGTCCCTGCCTTCGCATTACCATGCACAACCAAACAAACTGTACTATATCAATCAGCACCAAAGTGTGTCGAGATTTTAGGATCTTCCAGTTGGTTTCCGAGAAAATGAACTTTGAAGTTGACCAATAGCACATTTTCCGTTGCGCAACACGCAGAGACGTATCAAAGTAAAAATATTTCGAGTTTTCATGCACCAATATTCGACGATCATATTGGCCAAATTTTGTAAAAATCTGACAAATCTACATACCTTATAAATTTATTTGAAGAGGAGTTATTCCTGGAAAAAAACACCTTGTCAATGGGGGTGTGAATGTGGTCATGCCACTATGATGCCACCGACCAATGAAAATCGACGTAAGGCCCCTGAAGAGTGTTTGTGACAAAACAGTTATGAATTTGCTGGAAAAGGCATTCAGTGCTGCATCATTAGCCATAGATTATTAATACCTGATTGTGGACTTAGCCCTTGTCGCCCCCACTGAGTGGAGTTTCTTGGCATGTTTTTCTGATGGAATCATGTTTCCTTTTTAGGCCGGGTCTTTTTCTTACTTTTTACCCAAGGAGAACGTTCCCTTTTCCACTTCTCTCCTCGCTTCATAGCCTAGTAAAGAAGATGACGCTTCGCATATTCCTTTAACACAACCGCATTGACTACAAATCAATGACAAACTCAACACGCGAGAAAAAAGTGAAGATTCCCGGATGTATTCCCGCGTCAAACTGCACAGGAGGTCTAAAGCGTTGACAAGTGTTGACATCTCATAACACCTTGGGGGATTAACATTTTAGTCACGAAAAACACAAAATTTGCAATAACTCCGCAACAAAAAAACATTTTCAAATAATTTCTTTATAGAAGAATACGAATATAAAAAGCTATCTTATGACAGCTTTTTAAAATGTTGTAAAATTCGGCGGTTAAACTATCATTCCCAGGGGGCTTATTTCTTTTAAAGCATTTTAACGCTCATATACATGTATGTCAATAGACCTTCACAGATTAGCTCAAGATGGCAGAAGAAACCAGAAAGCTATAACAACCTACTACACTCCAAAAGACCTTTAACAAGCATGTTTCAAACATCATTGTAAGGAAGTGGCACGGGAACCTTGCGCCATCAGCATCTACTAGTGCATCCTTGTCTTTGTATCCATACCAGAGGAGCACAAGCAGGCATTAAGGCACGTCCTTTAAGTGTGGAGTGACATGGCCTCACACAAGGCCTGAGAGTGGTGACCTTCTACAGAAAAGTGTTCATGAGTGACGGCACATCACCAGATCCAGCAAAGGGATTAATGCAGCGAAGTGCTCTCCTTCCTCATCTTTGCAGGGGCAAGCCCTAACTTTATGGAAGGGTCACATAGGTGACAGTGCCAATGAGGGCCCTTCTTCAAACAGCTTCAAAAGAGTCAAAGCACTATTAACTGGAGACTGGTGTTCATTGACCCGCATCAGAAAATGAGACAGAAGATGTGCGCTGGCCCAGAAGGAGGCAGTCACCATGAAGCAGTATGACCCCCAGGCAAAGAGATGGAGACCAGTCACGTGCTCCTCCAGAGCACTCACAGATACAAAGAAACGATAATCACAGTTAGAGAAAGAAGCGAAGTCAATTGAGTGGAGCATCTTCACCAACCACATATACCTTATGATTTAAGGGACACATTCTACATGCAATTGGATGCTGAACACAAACCTTTTGGTCCCACTGTTATCAGGTCGTAGGGCAATGGCACCACTACACCTTGAGAGAATACCAGCAAGGTTTCAATGACCTCATCAACTCAACTGCGTGCCAGTAAAGAGCACAGGCCTTGACAACAACAAGGCAGACTATAACTCACAACATGAAGAACCACTGGCAGACCCCAGTACCAAACTTTAAGGAAAACAAAACAGTTCAGAGTTTGAGATGCAAAAGATGAAGGGGGTGCAGTGCCAGAAGCAGTTACATGGCACGAAATACAGAAGGAGCTGTAGACAGACCCAGAGATGACAGGCTTAAAGGTGTTTTATTGGCAGCCATTTAAGTTTTATGGCAAAGAATAATGGCCACCTCATTTGTGCAAGTTATTATTGGGATTTTACAGATTTTCTTCACTGTACAAATGTTTTATATTTCTTAGAGACCAATAGTACTAAAAAACAGAACTGTTATTTTCCTTTTTTAAGGAAATTGGAGCTAGCGCAAAGCACAAATAATTTGCAGGAAATTTTGGTTTCATCAAACTTGTTGATAAAGGTTGAATTACCACCGTGAACGATTTCGAAAGCTGACATAATGTGTAGCCCTTCGTCAGAGTGAATAGAGGAACTGTGTTCGACTTGGAATTGAGTTTGATTCACTGCAAGGTCTCGGTAAAGGTAAATTTGGGCATCGTGATCAAACTTTTTGTTTTTGCAAATCTTGAATCAGTGAGCTGTGAAGTATATTTTCCCGAAAAAAAATTTCTGAAAAATTAATTTTAAAACTAAAATTGTTCCCGTCCATAACCTGCACGCAAGAAAATAACTGACGTATCATGTCAATCAAACGTGAAAGGATTGGGTGTTAATTTACAGCCTTTACATGCCATCTGCTACCTTAGCACGTGCCCAAATGCTGATTGGCTCAGCATAATTGGCTTTCAAGAGTTATTCAGCAGACCGTGGACTGCACACAAAAATTAATCTTCAAGCTCAATTTTCCAGGGGTTTATTTTGATGCCAAAATAATAACTTCTCGGGATTACTGTCCCAACAGACTTTAAGACATCACTTCCAATTTTTCAGTTCTAAAAGATGATTGTACTACCCCAAATACCATTTGTCTTCGGAGACTGATTTTATGCACTTTTTCTGCCCAAATTAAGTATGAGATGAGAGTTTCGATTTTGGTGCATGATAATTATTTCCTTCAATTCTTAACATCTTAAGAATTTCTCACATGGTATTGGAGTGCATTCATCTGAGACTAAGATGCAACAAAGTGCAGCTATTTTCGCAATACAGTGAAGGGGCAGGAGTTTCTGCAGCAGACTCGGTCGTTCTGAGTTTTAGGCCTCAAAACTAAAAGGCAATATTAAATACCAAAAACTACTCAAATAATTCAATCTATGGTTTGACCCTATACAAATAATAGCAGCGTGACAATTTCATTTTTCCATGGACACCTCATTTTCCTTTACCATTGCATTAGTAAAAATAACATTGCGACAAAAATGCCGCGAAAAAAAATTCCAGGCTGGCAATAGAATGGCACATTTATTATTTTCCGAATCATCATGAAACGTTAAAGAGAAGTGAACGGGAGGGTGGAAAAGCTCTGGAAAAGGGAGCTGATCGAGTAGTGGCTGAAAGTATGGACAACTCGAAGACAAACCGTTGCATAAATTTAATGGGGCCGTTTTTTCACTGCCATTTCTCCGAAACAAAGTGTGTGACCACCAATTTTTTTTTTCACTTTTGGACTACGTACTTTATGACCTAACTCTGGGCGAGAAATGAAGGAAATTTCCCCGTAGGAAGATTTGGCACGAACGTCCTTAAGTGAATAATTTCACAGGAAACCTGCCACAGAAGTAAATTACCTCATGATATTTACATTTTGATCCTTTTTCTTCACTTCCTAAACTATATCAGTGATTTTACTATGCCCCAATACATGTAGGGGGCCCAAAAAGAAGGAACGGTGGAAGATCACCCCAAATCGTAAAACTGTGGATAATCTGACTAAATCCTTTTTCTTCACTTCCTAAACTATATCAGTGATTTTACTATGCCCCAATACATGTAGGGGGGCCCAAAAAGAAGGAACGGTGGAAGATCACCCCAAATCGTAAAACTGTGGATAATCTGACTAAATGAATCAAAAAACCGTGAAGACTAATTTGATTTCCCATTATGCAGCAAACCAATGAGAAGTGACATGAAACCACAAAGTAAACATACCGTTACCGTATACCGTCCGGAGCCCAGGAGTAGGAGCTGCTTTCCTCTCCCATAAAAGCCTGATGAGTCAACCTTTGCATGTATCTTTCTATTTTGAGCCCAAATGTCACACATTCTTCGGCTCTGCTCCTATTGTTTAGAATGCCCAATCAGAATAAAGTTATTTTCAAACAAAGACAAAAAAGGCAATTAAAACAATGTAAGCAAATTGATGTAAATGTGAGTCTTTTGCTGAAGGGTTAGTTCTATAAAGATAGAAAGATATGTGCAAAGGTTGACTCAAGGATATTGTGCAGAGGGAAGCTCCTAATCAAGGGCTTCTGACGCCATTTAGTTTTCTCAAATGCAATTGGCTTTCTTACTTGCAACGCTAAAACATTCCATCACTATATTTCTACTCTTCAAAGTTTCCGGATCTTCACATTATGTAATTGTAGCATAATTATTTTTTCCCTAATGTAAGTCATTCACTGTTTTTAAAGTGGCTTGATACTCTAAAATTGGTCATTTAGGCGTTTTTCTCAGCAGTTTCTTTTAATTAAGACAATGATTGGTGAGGAAACCTGTCAAAATTGACAGTTCCCACAAATGCTACAGATCGTTCAGATCATTTGCCGTTAATTTTAAATCTTTTAAAAGGAAAATGCAGCATAATTATTTTTCTCTCATATTTTTCCCAAGCATTGTTTTTATGATTAGGTGATGAAACGAGCGTTAACATGGTTGATATTTAGTGTTCTTGTTAACACTAGCTACTGTCACTTGACATTATTTCCAGTTGATGTTGTAACCTTGATATACATGTACTGTACAAAAATTTGGTTTATCAACGGAGTTGATAATGTAAATTGACCACCGTACAGAGATTCTAAAAGCTTTTAGAATCTCTGTACGGTGGTCAATTTACATTATCAACTCCGTTGATAAACCAAATTTTTGTATACTACTTCCCCACCGACGCAGCACCACAGTTTCTTTAGAAACTACCCCTTCATACATGTACTGTAGTTTTCTTTTATGATCAATAATGAAATGGTGTATGAAATGAATCACATAATTATGAACTGCGGATATGAAATCACGTGAAGCTATGATCTTCGCAGTTATGAGCGCAATTTTTGCAATTGCGTAGAGAAGCCTGAAAAATTCAGGACTTCAACGGTGTTTGAAACCGTGACCTCTCGATTCCGGTGCGACGCTCTAACCAACTGAGCTATGAAGCCACTGACGTTGGGAGCTGGTCATTTGTGGGTTCTAATGGTCCCGTAAGGATTGAATCAATGATGAAATGGTATATGAAATGAATCATATATGAACTGCGGATATGAAATCAAGTGAAGCTATGATCTTCGCAGTTAGTATGATCAGTTGTAATTTAAATTGTGTGAACACAAAGTCACAGCTGGTAAATTCATCTCTGCTTGCTTGTGTTTTTTCACCCAAAAATGAGAGATCAATAAATAGGCTAAAGGACGATTGAGTGAACAATGTTATATTGGACTTTACATGTTAT